>NC_058148.1:14223968-14523968 GCF_011075055.1 Mangifera indica | reverse complement strand
TGAACATGCTAATTATGGAAACATCTTTCATATAAACTACAAACAACAGGCTCAAAAAGATAGTTGAAGAGTGACAGAGCAATCTAGGACATACCCTCTTCTGCATGTATTCGATTTCTGCAAACAACAGTTCATTCTGGTACAGGAAAAAGCATTAAAAGAAACAAAGAAACATCTTTTAGTGCCAGAGTAGCAGCAACATAGACAATCAATATCAACTTCTTATAGTCATTACAAATAATATTGATGATAATGGTGATTATATAGACCTTTTTGGATCGGATTCGGCTGATTCCTTTCTCCAAACGGCTCTCCAAATTCTTGAGTTCCTTGACACTTAAGGAACCGAGGGACTCTCCCATCATGTGCCTGTAAATTTTACAAAAATGTTAAAAAAATAAAAAGAAAGGGGATTCCAACAAATATATCCACACTTTTTAGTAAGACCATCTTTGGATACATTACCTATTTGAGTTCTGAAGATTCCCAATTTGCTGCCTCAGTTTGTTAGATTCTTGCTGGTAGAACTGTAATCAATATCCTCAGAGAAGTAGGTCAGAATCTCACAAGAGCAGAAATTAAAGATTTTGGATTCATGTAATTCGCTAGCCTCTACCCAATAAACTCTAATTAGTGGTTTGAGCTTATCTCATGAAGAATAGTTTTAGGATTATCATATGAATTGAAAACTAGTAAAGTTCATTTTAGTAATACTAATCTTAATAGGATTTAGTTTAGAGATAACAATCCTAGTATGTCAACACATTATTCTTTTGTATGCGTGTAACAACCAACATAATAATTTCTTAGCAACTATATTCATTGTGACAAGAGAGGTGGAAAGATGTTGAAATAATATTAATTTTATTGGACGTAACCTAATATTGGGTGAACCAAAATAAATAGCATATGCTTTTTTTTTTATTGTGTGATTGTTTACTTTATTAATCTCATACACAGTTTTTAGTTTGTTATACAATATTCCCAAATTATCTTGAAGAAAATTGGGATAATGGTTATTTTTAAGATAACTAGGTGAATTACAAAGTTTTAAATGTAAAAGTTGAGCAATAAGTTGTTTTCTGAGGGACTTAAAAGAACTTTTCTAACTCTAAATTATTTTTTTGATAAGAAGAACTTGGTAGTTAATCCAGGCTAGCTTAATGATTGTAATCAAATTCCCCCAAAGAATACAAAGCTAGAACAAGAAAACATAAAAAGTATACAACATTGGCCTGAAATCAATATCATTTGAGACAACTGATGCAAGACGATGCTATCAGGTTGACTATCATAAGAAGTTATTGCAAGTTTAATAGTTATATGTTAGTAAACTACAAGAAAATCAACTTTTTTTTTTCCTGATAGTAAAATTAAATAAATTAGCACCTGAGCATTAGCTTCAGAGACAGATCCAGCATTGGAGGAATCTGCACATGCCTTCTTGTACCTCTCGATTGTTGTTTTCACACTGCAATCATAGTCCTTATTACTAATATGAAACTGATTTCTTGGATATCTTAGTCAGAACAGCATTTCAGGAAACACATATACATCCACAATCTTTTAGAATTATTCAGACAAAAAAAAAAAAAAAAAAAAAAGAAAAAACAAACAAGAAGAGAACTTCAAATGTAAGCTAGAATAGAGAGGAATGAAGGCTATGAGCCATGAATAGAGAGAGATGAAGGCTGATAATCAAAGTAATGTGCCACACAAGATGTTAATACTACTTGATCCAGGGAAGTTTGGTGAAAAAAATTCTTGCAAGACAATCCGTGGAACTTGGAAGCCAGTAACCTGATTTAATGAAGTGTCATTGATCCTTACATCAACTACTGAGGATTTGCAGTTAAAAGTTCATATGATACATCTTTTCCTTCTTATTATACATAATTATGAGCTTAGAAATAAAGTTGTGTGGCATATATTCCTCTGCCTATTGGGAATTTACTCCCAACATTCCATATTGTATAGTTAGTATATATGTAAATTAACAACTTCAGGTAAACTATCAGTCAAATTCTCAAGTAATTGAGCTCCAAAGGTTGTACAGAGGAAGAAAATAAATGGAAATTTATATAGGAAATT
This sequence comes from Mangifera indica, assembly GCF_011075055.1. NCBI lineage: Eukaryota > Viridiplantae > Streptophyta > Magnoliopsida > Sapindales > Anacardiaceae > Mangifera > Mangifera indica. Next base: position 14,521,877 of record NC_058148.1, on the reverse strand, counting down.
ATGAAGAAAAGTAGAAATGTTTTCAAGGGATTCTTTGTGTAAGTGTTAATTTATAGAACTAAGATATAACTGATGGGTAAGTCAGAAAGTTAAAATGAAACCTTTTAGATGACTAATTCACTGTTTATATAAAAAGTATTATCATTGCTAGAAAAGTATAAGTGATTGTTCTACAATAAAAAGGTTTACCTTTCTTAAAGACTAAAATATATTTCGTATAAAAGAAATGAAATTGGTATCACCACATTACCCAGGGGTGTGTAAATTTTACCCAAAAAAAGAAAAACTTCATACTGTTTTGCATGACAAGGTCTATGCCATTTATAGGCAATGTTATCAGGATATATTGCATAAAAGGAAGCAAGCGTAATTGGTATCTCTACCTTAATCTAAAGACTAAATGATAACCTACATATTTAATTTATTTCTATCATAAAAACAAATTAAATATAAATTTTAATGCATTTCCCATGTGTAATTTAATTCATAATCATTTATTGAAATAAGACAAAGAAATTAATGAGTAAATCATGTCACATCATGTTTATACGCTAAAAGGATTTCTCATAAAACTTTATTGTATTTATCTGAAAATATAAAAAGATTTATATTACACTTTATTGAAAATAAAAATAAAAATTAAATATACGTATGCATGTTGTATAATTCAACCACAAAGACATGAGATAAATAGGATCTCAAGAAATACTAAAAATAAGCATAAATTTGAAGCTAAAAAGCATGAAATTTGAAGCATGAAAAGACTTGAGCAGTAAATGACAACTCCAAATCCTTAAGATTACATGTAAGTTAATCCAGAATTTTAGCCATAATCATTAACCTATTAGTTATGATGAACCCTAAAGCTCTGTCTAATTAAACCACCAAAATGGGCTTGTCAATTAACGGTCAAATCAACCAACTCTTTGAGTTAACTGAACCTATTACGAAACCTTAATGAATGATGAAAAATCTGAGTCCTGCTTCTGACTCAGAGTGAGACATCATTCAAGCAGTCTTAGTTTTGATATGATATGAAATAATATTATATTTAGATTTAATTTTTTTAATCAATACTAAGTTTTCAAAATACTATAGGCTTTTTCTCCCTGTGCAATGCAGATGATACCTTAATTTCGTCGAGCCAGTCACTGGCTGTCTCCGCCACGCTGGCATAAGTCCCAGTTTATGATTGGCTTGCAAATAGATAAAGTCAAACATGTGCCATTTGTCATATATTCATTACTCCATGGGTAAAACTCTACCGTGTATGCTTTTATCCGCTGCGCTCATTTCAAAACCCAGTTCAGATTTTTTAGTTTTATGATATTTTATTGAAAGTTGAGATAAAGTAATACTAAAAAACAGTCTGAGGGGAGCAGAGTCAGAGCCGTCCGACTGTCACGAAAGAAGCCAAAATGGTCAGAACTTGTACACTGAATCGCAGTTAAGCTTCATACGTAAGTGGGCTTCAATTTTTCTCTCTCTAAACTTGCATAAATATATCTATGCAAGATCTTCGACAATGCAAACCTCACTGTATAATACCAACAGTTACATACGGTGGTGATGATTTCCCAGTTAAAATCGTCTCATTGGTGGATGATTTTCTCTTTCACGGATGCTTTGTAAAAGAATTTAACTGGGAGAGAGATCAAATATGAAGAAATGGGAAGATGGGACTTTTTTTTTTTTAATTTTTGCATCATTGAAGATAAAAAAAATTAGGGTTTAGATGATGGGAAAAAGAGAAGCTTGTTTTAGGAATCATGACATGAACCCTTTTGTCAGAAATTTAAGAAACTGAAAAATCGTGTGTGACGTGAGCAAAGATTCTGTAACTAAGCCGAACACGTTGAAAGCCCTAACTAGGGTGAAAAAGGATCCAAACCCAAGGAAAAATTTTGGAGAGTTGTGATTGGTTGGAGATGAAATTTAGAACCTTGCAATTGAATTTTCTTCTAAGTTTTGATTTTGATAAGAGGCTTTTTCTTTTTCATTCATTCAATTACGGGAAACTGAAACTTTGGGGAAAAACCCTAACTTGGAGTGTTATTGGTTGAAAAAGGTAGTTTAAACATGTTTTAAACACAAGCCCACTTGGAATTTGGGAATCCAAAACTGGGTTTTTGATGGTAATTGGTTTAGCTTTTGCGATTTGTACTTTTTGTTTCTTGATGTGTATAACTGACGTGCCATTAAGAAGTGCCAAGAGATTGGAGGGTTTGGGGCTAACAAGAGAGTGACAACTTTTGTAGTAGGTCATCTCTTAGCTTTCACAGAGAGAAAGAGAGAAAGAACACAAAGAGAGAGGACTAATGGAAGAGAAAACAGAAAGGAACAGGAAACTTAACAACAATGGAGGAGAGAAGAGGGTGATCTCACATGTCTGCATAAATTACCAAACCTATACTTGTGGCTACTACTGTAAACCGTAATCCTTCTATTTCTATCTGCTACAACAGATCTATGTTTCCTTCAAACTAAGAACTCAAAATATGATCATAAACAGAAAAGAAAAAATATATCAAAAAATTTTAATAAAATCATAAAGCTCATGCACAGAAAAAAACAAAACAGAAGAAAGAAAGACAAGTGAATCTTAGTTAGTGTGAAACTCAATCTAAACTGCACTCCTTAAGAATAAAAACATGAATATGTTCTTTTACTTCCCTAAGATCTATTTGCAGAAGCAAATGTCTTGACCATCAAGTGTGCCAACAATATTTTCAACTATAACATTCCAAACCATTTAAAAAAAATATAAAATAAAACCAAGAAAAAATCTCCTTCATAAGAAGAAAACCAGGTACGTACAAATGGTAATAAGTAAGATCATAAAAAAAATTAGTTTGTATGAACATGAAGAAATAAAAATGTTAAAAAAAGGGTAAAAACAAAGATTAAAACAAAGAGCCTTGAGAAAATAAGATCAATCTACGCAAATTTATGTACCTGTTGTTAGAATATTCATAAAGGCGACCACGGCTTGAGAAGACGATAAGAGATACCTCGGCATCACAGAGAACAGATAATTCGTAGGCTTTTTTCAGCAAACCGTTGCGCCTCTTGCAGAAAGTGACTTGGCGGTTAGTGGTGTTTTCGATCCGCTTGATCTCGATCTTTCCCCTGCCATTTTTTTTCTCTCTGGAAGAATCCTCTCTTGATTCGTTAGGAAATGCCATGGTTTCACTTTTAGCTGCCTCATCAATACACAGCACAAAAACCATCAATAAAATTCAAACATCATCTTAGTTTTTTTTTTATCATTTATAAAGCTCTAGGAAGAGAAATGTTTGCATTTAACTATGTAATTTAGCCATATTTCAATTTGAGTTTGTAAATTGGGTTGATGATCAAGTAGAATAAACAGTAGGAGCAGAATCTTATGAAGGTGAAAGAGGAGATTTTGTAGACGCATAAGAGGTAGAATAATTACAAAAGATGGACAAGATTATGTTTTTTTTTTCCTCACTAACCTTGGTGTGGAAACAAATCGTTGTAGAATGATAATTAAGGACAGAAACAAAGGTTTCTGCCTTTGGAGTTTCTCTCTTCTTTTTAACAAATCTGAACAGGAGAGATGCAGAAAATGGAAGCCTGCTTGTTCTAAGAGGTGGGTATTTATAAAGTGAAAAACGATCCTTCATCTATTAGTACCTTTATACTTGAACTATTCTACTCTTCAATCTTAGTTTTTTTATTTTTTAATTAATTAATTAATTTTTAATACTTTTGTTTGTTTCTTTATTGTCTTTTCCAAGTGGCAGGCATGAAAGATTAAGCAAAAGAGAAGGTTAAAGTTGGGATTCACTCGTCAGATTCAGACTTCCAGTAAACCATTCATTTCATTTTTTTCCTTCATGTGAATGGTGGAGGGCAGTAGAGAAGAGATATATAGAGAAAGAGAGATAAAAGAAAGGCACTTGTGAAAACGATTGATAATGGCTTCACAAATGAGGACGTTTTTTTTTTTTGGGTAAGAAATGAGAACGTTACTGGGCTCACTCATGACTTGATGACCGATTATTGAAACAACATCGGCTACCGTTCAACTTTTCATTACATTCAATTTTAGTTATTTGAGTGCTTAATTGTAATACACATATGCATAGTTCTAATCTCCCAATGTTGCTAAAGGTTTTATGAAATATATCATGGTTAAATTACCGATTTAACTATTATTATAGTTGTAGAATTATTCATTAAATCAAAGGTTTTCTCTTGTTTAGTATAATTAACTTATACCTGATTAAATCGAAAAAATAATTTACAATCGAAAGCAAAAGGTTAATCCAACTTCAACCAGAGTTACTGGTTTTTTTTTTTTTAAATATATTTACCTAAAATTACTAAAATGTATATAATAATAATCAAAACTAGACCCACGAACTCCTGAAATGAGGCTTTCTTTCTTCTTTATCTCAAAAAAAAAAAAAAAAATTTGTGGAGGTACTTCTTACCTTCTTAAAAGTGTAACTGTTTTACTAGGATTAGCTTTATGACAGAAGTGAAGGCGACTCCATGTGATATCTTCCCATCTATCTCCATACTTTTAACTCATTTTTAGCATTAGTGGAAGAAGCATTTGGCAATGAACACCATCCATTTATTTCCCTATTTTTCATTATGTGAACACCCAATTACTTATATTGCTTACTTTCGGATGGTTTATGCATGGTTGTATCTAAACTATGGCTAAAAGCCAATCCCCACTTGTGTTCTGACTTTCTTCTTTTTTTCTGCTATCCTTTTTATACTTTGGCTATGATGCATTATTGCTCATCTCATCAGAATTACTGACTTTGCCAACCAACATATATAAAATATCATTTCACAGCTCCCCTTCTACATGATTTGAACATTCAGTCTAATCTATGAGCTAGCGATAAATCAAGAGAGAGGCATTACAGCCAACCTATACAATGCTACATATGACTCATCCATGGTCCTCCATCAGGGACATTTCACTTTTGCCTAGTTGACATTACAGTTAAATGTTTCACTCAATAGAAAAGAATTACATGAGGTCTCTACATGCATTAGACGAATTTTCAGAGAAGGATTTGGCAGTTTTAATTAATTAGTTAAGAGGCAGCCTTATGCAATATTAACTAATTCGTTGTGTACGTGCATACAATGATGACAACATTTATGATCTATCATCCTGGGAATTTTGATCTAAACGAAGTTGTGAAAGATATGAGGACATATTTTCTTACTGTGTCTGTGACTACATTTTTTCAACTTTCTCAAAACTTGTTACTGCATCTTTTACTCATAGCTTCATGTGTCCAAATATTCTTATTTCCAAAATAGAAAGAGCTTTCTTACGTGATCATCTTTGTTTTGTTATGTCAAATACATCTCTTTACGATTCACAACAACAAAATCTCCCCAAAATCAACTACGAGGACCACAATGAAAACAAAACAACATAACATTATACAAAATGTTTGAAAAGCCTTTGATACGTACAATTTATATATCTTCATATAACATCTAAGCTCTAATGACCTAACTTCCTACCAATATATTGTCTTAGTTTAGGAGCTCACCGACCAGTGTTAGCCTAACATATAATTTATTATCAGTCTGAGCCTAGTTTTAATAATTTATAAGTTTACAAACTATTTAATCAATTTTATTTTAGTATTTTTAAACAATACATGATACATATATATATTCAACATTTTTTCATGTTTTATCGATATGAGATTTGATTAGGGATATTATATTTAAAATATTATACTTCTTGGTTAGAAAGATTGAATAATGCATATATGTGCATCTTTCTTGACCACTAAAATTGAACAAGCCTGTAAATTAAAATGGCTGAGCAAGTTTCCTAGTTGAGTCGACAAGACCTATAAAGACTTGGAACAAAGGTTTTAATTAATACGTAACCTTATAATTAGCAATACTGTTTACGTGTGTTTCACGGAAATTGTGAAGACCAATTGAAAGTCCAAAACAGTACGTTTGACATGTTTAGGGGAAAAAAGGAAAGGCCATTGAAGGAAGGCATTTAATTGCGATGTTTTGACCTTGAGAAGGCGATAATCACCATTAATGACAGTGTTAAATCATGAAGGGGTGGATTTATTAAGAAAGAAAGAGGAAGTATAAATGTTGTTACTGAGAATGTAACTTTGTACACATTAGAATGAAAGAGAAACAAAGGGAAGAAGTACATGGCTTGGCGAGAAGTCTTATCAGAAACAAACATTATTCTATCTGTGAAAAAAGGGTCCACATGACTAACATGATATTTTCAAAAATTATGATGCTCATACTTGAATGCATGACCTAATCTATTTAATGCTTTTTAACCTTTCATCTCTCAACTTTGTCAACAACTCAACTACCATTTTATCACAACTCATTTCCAGCATAATTATCACTTGGTTTTTGATATCATCTTTGGGTAAAAATGACAAAATTTCAAATTCAAATATAGTGTTTATTATTGAGGGAGGTTTAAGCCTTTGTATTGGCATCTCTTTGGTACCTCTGTATTTTTTGTTTTTGTATGTATATTATCAGTAATCCTAATTATAGGGAAATTGATCACCATATAGTTTGCTAAACACATATATAGATTTTGCAAATGCACAATTTGAGCGAGTGGAGAATTAACCACATACGCACTTTAATACCGCTTGTAATAATTTCCAATTTTGAGTAGAAATTAAGTGTGATTGGGTAGAAAACTGGATAATAAATATGACAAACTCTCTACATCATACACATTAAACTCTTTATAGTTGATACTAAAAAGATAAACTCCATATATCAATGCCTTATGAATGAGATGAAGCAAACCTAGCACCTTTTATATATCAAACTCTTAATTAGACAACTTTGATACCAATCAAGACAAACACCTTACATTAAACTCCATTGATACTAGTTTAGACAAACACTTTACATCAAATTACTTATGAATTCAGTAAATATGCTCCTAATCACTTTGATACCAATTGAGATAAACTCCCTCTCAACATCAAAATCCAATCAAATTCCTTACATTAAATTCCTTATAGACTAAGTAGATATTGTCTCAAAGACTTTGATACTTTTAGGAACAAAGTACCTATAAATTAAGTTTGTGATGGATTTTCATTTGGATGGGTGGTGGTGGTTATGATAGTTAGGGTTTACAAACTTGAATTACAAGTTCAAAAACTTGTAAAAAGGCTAATCTATCATGTATGGGGGTTCTAGTGTGTTTGACATTTGGGTTTAGGAGGGTGGCAATTTTGGTGGCTTTGGATGGGCTACGATTGTGGTGGTTAGAGTTTTAAAACTTGAATTATAGAGATTGTATTACATGTTTTTAAACTTTTAAAAGGGTCAAATTGTCATTTATGGGCTTCTAATTGCTGGGTTTGGATTTGCATGAGTGGGCGGATAATATTTCTAATGAGTTTGAGTTTGGATAAATAGCAGTTTGGTAGCTAAGGTTTCCAAAGTTGAATTATAAGATTTTAAACTTGTAAAAATATCAAACATTATATTTAAAACATTGATGTGAGATTTCTTAATGAGTATTTTTTTATTTCAAAATTTTTGAATGATGAAATTACTATTTTTCCATTATAGCAATTTTTACACGGAATTAAGTTTTGGATGGGAATATTTGATTTATATATTTAATGGGTCCAAAGTTTTTAAGGCTAAACTTTGGTGGGAAAATGTAAATCACTCTCAATTAAATTATGTATGTAGGGACTGATGCCAAGAGTTATTGCTCCATATTTTTATGTATCAAAACCTATAATGAAGTGTATGTATATATAGAAATTTGGAAGGAAAGTTGAGGTTTAAAAGCTTTGTTTGGTAAGAAAGGGAGGGCAGGGGCAGTAGCTCAAAGGGCTAAAGCAATGGTTTTGACTTGTTCCATCAAACACGAGATTGGTGCAAGGATGAAGACTCCAAAACAAAACAAGACAAAGTTGTTGAATTTCATTTTAGCTAAAGTAGTGTTCATTTAAGGAAACATGGACAACAACAAAACACAAGAATTGTCAGGGTGCCTCCAACGGTAGTTTGAGTGGTAAAAACAAAAAATTCTGAATAATAAAAAATGGTATTGGTGTAAAATATATTAATTGTATATTAAAATTAAATTTTTGACTTATCTAATATAATAATTATATAATCAATTATTAAAATTGAGTTTTCACTTATTTAATAAGATCAATTTAAACTCAATTAGATTAAAAAAAGATAATTTTAAACTAATAAGCAAAAAGGATGATATGTCATTGAAAAGAGATTTTACCCAAGTGCCTGCTGGTGTGCAATTGATGGTTTAACCCACAAGTTAGATGAATTGTAAGGCAGTTAAATAATTTATTTTCATTTAAAATAAAGTTTCTTGAAGAAGAATAATAATAATTAATTTTTGCATTCATTTCATATATTATAGTTAATCCAAGAATGGTCAATCACTTCACATCTTCACTTAAAGCTCCATATATATGGTACCCTTGAAAATCGCACTACTATTGATTATCCTGGACTCTTTCCATAATAACACTTGTAATTTAATAACATGTAATATCCAACTCTATAATATTAATTTGATAATCGGCAGACCCTGCCAATATATATGAATGAGTGGTACAGATAATGCACTTGAATTGAGTATTGTCATTGTGTATTATCCTTCTTTAATTATAAGCCATACCATAGCCTTAACTATGTTAGCTAAGACTCTTTTCCTTCTCATTAAGAGTGATTCTTTAATGCCGGCATATATATAATTATTCGATGATACCAAATTTGAAAGAATTATACCTATCATCATACTATGTAACCCTAATATTCAAATAGATAGACTATCATTTGTTTTATGTTAGTTCTACGTAAACACTTGTCATACGATTATAACTAAAAAATATGATAATAAATGTGATGCTAATTATTAAATATAAAAACTTTAAAAAAATCACATTTCAAAAATTAGCCGTTGAGGTTGGATAACTTAAAATTACATAAATTAAAATCCCATATGAAATGTTTATGCTCTTTGAAGTGGAATTCCATACTTTACACTTGAGATTATAAAATATTGACTAATGTAATATTAATTTATATCATCGCGTTTGAATACACAATTAATTTGTATATATAGTCATGAGCATAAAATAATCATAATAATAATGTAATTGAGATTCAAGTATTATGTCAATACTATTCTGATACGTGCTGTGTAAGTGATGACACACAATTAATTAAATAAACTACCTTAATAAGCAACAAAGTTTGTGGATAAAAGAAAACTTAAGTTGAAAGTTTAAGTACTTACGCAATACTTGTTGAACATTAGATAGACAAAAACTCAACTGGGTTGCTAGGTATAAGCATCAATCAAAGAACATAACTGTAGTTAATCTGCTAACTTTTCCAATATTAGGCCAACTATTTGAGTTTGGATTCTTTCTCTTTGTCGTTGTGTTTCCAGTATTAGCAAATTGGGCATAGATGTGACTGAAAATGATTCTAAGCAAGGTTCGGGGACTTCACATGTTTGGTCCGGCTCAAAGTAATACATATTCATATACAGAAGCTTATGGAAAGGTGTGTTGAAAGAGTAGCCTTCCTACTGCAACATTTTCATGTTCCAAAACGGTGTTACACAACCTAGAAGTAAAAAAAGATTGCTTTAAGAGATAGATATGCATAACCTTCCTCCAATATTAATGAACCTCATTTGGAATGTGCAATATAGTTGTCTTACTCATCACCATCTACTTGCTTGCTCATATATTTAATTATGTGGATTCACATGTTTACCTTTGATTTGCTCTACTTTTGTGACAATTAATATGCCTGCCCCCCCATTCTTTCTCCCTTCATTTTCCTTCCTAAATCAACTCCCCTAATTATGTGCTTTTAGATAATCGTTCAATTTCTTAATCACAAATTCACCCACATCAAAATATGAATAATTATATGTGCTTGGGGAGAAGAATTTAAGGTTCCCGGCAAGCCATTGTGTCACAACGTAATGCTAATTCCAGTGCAATTTTCCTCTTGGAAAAACGGTTCCTTCGAGCTCAATGAACACCAACGAGGAAAATTGCACTGGAATTAGCATTACGTTGTGACACAATGGCTTGCCGGGAACCTTATATGTATGTATGTATGTATGTATGTATGTATGTATGTATGTATGTATTCCATTTTTAGCATGCATCTTAGGGATTCCCTTCTAGTAGCGTGAATGTGTGACACCATTACTGAAATAATGCCATGGCCGACTGCAATATTTTAGCATGCATAATCCACATTTCCTATTTGGTTATTAATTTTAGACATAATCTCACAGATTTTGGCTGAGAATGAACCGTCAAAAATTGTGTACAATGTCTAGTTCATTTTCTCTTTGCTTTACTGCCCATGAAGGAGATGTCATGTTGCGCACGTGAATTTTCTTTCCTAGCAATCTCACATGGAACTTCACTGCAAAAATATTGAAAATAACAAAGCAGTCGATTGCCTTGCTCGTTTTGAAACCTCCAAATTGGGAAATTTGATTTCCATGAAGTCTAATCAGGTCGGCAATTGAAAACCTTTCTCTATTCATGAATGGACAAGAGGACTCTACCTGGTAGTTTAGGGTTTTTTTTTTTTTTTTTCACTTTTTTGTTTGATCATGTTTAAACTATTTTCTTGTTTGTTTTCCCTTCCCATGATCCTCATTAATGTTAATATGTTAATATCTGAACATAGTAGAAATTATAAAATTTTATAGATTCAATCATCCTCACAATTTTCTTAACTTGTGAAACTCAATTTCCCATATTCACAAGATTATAGGGAAAATAATTTTTTTTTTTTAAATAATTTGGGATGACCTACTTTCCATAGTAAAGGAATTGGATTAAAGTAAAAGTGATATGACATACTACTAAATAAGCATATATATTGTTACCCTGTTAAAGCATATCAATAATATAATAACAAATATAAACTTTTGTAATAATAAATCAAATCATTTTAAAAATATCATGTTATACTTGTTCATTACTTGCTTGCACTAAATTACATCTTATAGTATGCTTTTCAGTTGGTGTAATTTTTTTCATGAACACTATATAGACTATGAATGAACTAATTTTATTTTGAAATGATATAAATTAAAAATAAATTCACATTTTGAAAATTATCTATATAACTAAGCAAATATGGAAATTTAACTTAATTATATATGTGATTTATGTTTGATTATACTGAAATAATGATTGATTTGGTATAACTAATGCTATTATTCCAATCACATAAATGGTCCTACATGATGGAATATTGATGTTGTATTGTGGACCTGGCTCAATTTAAAGCACTTAATAATTCTTAATTCAGAACCTCTGATTAATGACAACCCTTTTTGGTGTAAGGCAATAATACAAAAGGGAACCATCATTTTTTTTTTTTCAAATGAAGTTTCTTTTTAAATTCTATCAAATTCGTACTTCTCATTTATATTTAAGGGCCTCTCTCTTTTTCACTTCCAAATATTTTGTTTTCCTTAATTTTTTTGAAGTCCTCTTGAATTAGAAATGAACTGAGAAAGTAGCCATGAAGCTATTTTTGTAAGGGTTGAATTTGATCAAAGTTATTTAAGTTCACATTCAAATTTGGACCGAGTGAGTTAAATTTGAATAAATGATTGAATTTACTTTTATAAAACAAACCGTTTGAACTAGTTCGAATCACATCCAACTGATTAGAGAAAGAGTAAAATGCCAGAAAATGGATGAGTCAAGTTCTTGTCAAAGAAAGAATGCGAAAACCAAACAGACCCAGAAAAATTGAAAACTCAGATTTCGAACTGGTTTGACAAAATTGCTTCATCCAAGTTCAGAGTAACCCAAATGGTGGAATTGTCACCATCTTATATGAGAAAAAAAGAAGAAAACTCAACACATATACATACATACATACATACATACACACACACACACACATATATATATTATATTTATATTTATATTTATATTTATATTCATGGAATATAATGGTCTATCACATGATTGCATTCAATTTCGAATTTGGTATTAACTTTCTACACAAGTGCAATAATTTTTATGTGGTCCATTGAATCTTCCTGAAATTATAACCTAGTTGACATCAATTCTTACATTTATAAAGTTGGTAGTTTCAGAATGATTTCTCACTTCCCAAGGTAAAGACATTGAACCAAACTCATTTCACATTATACAGATTCTATCTTTAAATCTAGCCTGGACTCGATTTGAAATATTTGAGCTCATATTCGAATTTGGATTGAATGAACCAAGCTCAAATTGAGCCAAAAATTCAAGTTCAAATCGGTTTGAATCAAATCCAAAGTTAAAATAGAGATGAAATTTAAGATTGCCAATATGCACATAATGTACAGAGCTATAAATACTTTGTAGAAATAGGATCTTCACGCCACAAAATCAGAGGGGGAGCTAAAAATCAGGAAGAGAATTTTCATTGGCTACATGTGAAATTTTGGAAATAAGAAAAGCTATACCGTCCTCTACCTGATTGGAAAAGGAAACCATTGGCAAACTTACAAACTAATAGCAGATTGATCCTCGATTCTTCATATGCTCCTATTTGAACTAGATGAATTACTTTGGCTACTAGGACTGGAATGATCTTTCTTTAGAAGGGCCTCCAAATTATGTAAGCATTTCAGTGTCTTGACCTGTATATTTGATAGTTAATTACGATGCCTTCTTAGTTGTACAATAACAGTAACCTACTAACAAAATACCCTGTTCTCCAAGAGGTCAAGCTAATTAGTAAAACAATTTACTTAAAAATAGTCCATCAGATTGCCAAATGAGTAGTTGAATAATATTTAATAAAAAGAAAAACGACATTGACCATACAACAAGACAATCAGAACACTCTAAACAGCCCATAACACCAACGGATTTAGGTTAAGTCGGTAGCATATATGTATATACATGTATTCAGATGATGATCATCATTATACATATACTGGCATCGAGAAAATACTGGATTTTAGTAATGTTTGGTGTCATCAATACTTATGGATTCATCAAATGTGGTTCATATTACTGGTAAAGTATGATATAAAGGTTCATTAGAATAGTCACTCACATAAAGAGAGAGAGAGAGAGAGATACCTTCCATCGCCTCTTATGACCAATACTGTTATCAATGGATTCCAGTCTTGTTATTATTTGCCGGAATGTCGGTCGCTTAGTTGGCTTCTCATTCCAGCATTCTTCAATCAACCTGCAAGCATAAGACATGATTAAAAGTTTGATTTATTCTTAAACATATAAAACCTTGACAGAATCCAGCAGTTGGGTTGAGGTTTTCCCAGAGAAATAACTTTAATTGACAGTGCACGAATCATTTGTGGTCTATGAGAGAACTTCTCAGCGAAAAAAGCAGTTAAAAACTAGAAATAGTTTGCATTCAAGGAAATTTAAATGTATAACTACACAGAGCATATATTTTTGTACAGATGACATCGTTGTATTTGTTGGAACGCTGGGGCGTTCAATCATTGTCTGGCAAGTGTTTATCTTTAGGATAAGTTAGATATTGAACACTATATAATCTCATACATCCAAATTATAAAATTACATTAATAATGTCCTAGAGAGCAATGAATGCATACATGAACTAGAAAATAAAGGTGAAAAATAGTTCCACATTTATAAGTTTATGAGTCCTCAATTTCCAGCAGAAAATAGGAAATAGAAATCATGTACTTGCTTTATGTTTTGTTCCTTCTTTCTATTTGGCATGGTTTTAAAATCTTTGTGGATCTAAAAATAACATTTTTATGGACTTAAGAAGATGTTTGCTATTAATTTCAGCTGAATATCCCATTGATGACAAGCCCTTGTAAGTGGAGTCTAATTCCACAGTTTGCCAGCAGAACTTTAAAATAATGCAGAATAAGAGAAGAAAAAGATTTCTTGCTAGTTGCATCCAACTGTTCACCATTCTAACTAGTTTAGTCAAAGTATACATCTAAACTGAACTAGTCCAACAGTTCACCATTATAACAAGTTTAGTCAAACTATACATCTAAACTGAACCAAGAAAGAAGTTTTCTAGATTCTGAAACCATAGACTAAAAAGAAAGAAGTTCTCAACCAGCATTTTCCCTTCAGAATCTTATTTATCACAGGTAATATGAATAACAAAAGCAGATCTACAAAACCAAAACAAAAAGACACTCTCTAAAGAGAGCTAAAAATAATAAGCTAGATCATAACCATTTTATTTATCATAAAAGTATTAAGTAACACTTTGAATGTGTATCTAGCAAACAAGTAGAACTTACTCTTTAAGTCCATGTGCATAACGTTTTGCAGGAGCTTTAAAAGGTGGACGCTGTCCAGCAACATATGCTTTAGGTACTTCATTATCTTGCTTCATGCAAAATGGCGGGTAACCTTCAATCATCTGATTTACAACATGAAAAAAACATGAATTATGAAGCCTGTCATTCTAAATAGAAACATCATAATCCATTAGGCTCAGAAACTTCAGTGGCTAAAAGTAACTAATCACAACCAGTAAACCTTCTACAAAATTCTAACTTAAGAATGTACATATATAATATGAACTAGAAGGAAAGAAATGCCAGATTAATTTAATTGATCAGTTTGTGGGGGAAATATTATTAGAACTTAGAAATGATTATTTCAAAGAACTGAGTGAGATGTTAGCCTTGATCCCAAAGACATTAATTTGCTATTGAAGATAAATGATATCTATTCAACGAGGAGTCAACCCTTTCTGTATTGTTTATGTCCTGAGGTAAAGATTAATAAAATTTTACCTCCTGCACAATTAAAGCAAATGAGAATACATCTACTTTGGTATCATACTCTTCATTTCTGAAAACCTCGGGAGCCACATACCGACCTGTTGATGAAAAATAATAAATTTCACTTACAATCTACAATATCTAATTTTAACTTCAATTAATAAGATAAAGCAACAGAGATCAGTTTTACTGAATGAAGAGAAAGTAACTCTACATAATAGTACTGGAAAGAAATGACACTTTATAAAAGGATTTCAAATGAATCGAGTATAGGAAGATCATGACAAGAAGCAGCACTAACATGAAGCGTCTTCACAAATAAGAGGTTTATCTTCTTTAACAGTGAGCAACTTGCTAACTCCAAAGTCTGCAACTTTAGGATGTCCAGAATCATCCCGCAATATATTTCTGGTAGGTCCCAGTAAGCAACACAGAAAGGGGCTAACATCAGAAAACTGACAATGCCAAATATTTTACCTAGGAAAGACAATATCATATGCAGAATAAGAACTCACGAAGGCTCAAGATCACGGTGAATGATTGGGACTGGTTTATTCTCATGCAAATAATTCATTCCCCTGCAAATTTGACAGACATAACGATGTTTCAGCTAAAGTCCAAAGAATGAAATAATTTCCCAGATAACTGCAGGGATCAAGCAATTGACAGAAAACAAATGATGTTAAATAACAGGATGCATTATTTTAAGCCATAGTTCTTTTTGCAAGCAGCATCTAAGATTTTAAAGTATGGGTTTAGACTTATGTAATGCAATTGATAGTTTCCTTCAAAAATTGAAGCAAAGATGACATCATGAAGTTCTCACATTTCTCAAATATCATTGAGTAAGCGAATCTGTACACAAAGTGTTCAATTTTGAAAAACGAACATTTTGGCAAGTTAGATTATCTGTCAAATATAAGCTTGATTCATACATGAGATGTTGGACAGCATTCTTTCTCTGTCTATAAAGATTTGAGAGCCATGTTTCACTAGCTTCATTGAAGTATTTGAAAGCCAACTCTTAAAACTAGACTATTAAGTAGAAAAACCTCATAATTTTCCTCACAGGAGGAACAAGAATTTTGTATTGCCATTATCTCTTTGAATGGACAAGAAAAATTTGTTGTCATACTTCATTTTGTGAAACTATTAGACCTTGATGTTTGGTAATTCTATCAATGACCACGCATAACCTTATTCTCTATACGAAATTGTTAGTAAAAGGTCTGCCCAAAAGTGAGAGTAAAGTTCGCCGCAATAATACAGTGACAACCTTGCAATATCAAGTGCAAATCTCACAGCTGTAGATTGCTTCAGTGCTCCTTTTCTTTTCAAGAATGCACGAAGATCTCCCTGCAATATCAAATCAGATTTGAAAAGAAGGAGCCTCAAGATGAGCTGTGAAAGAAACTTTTATTACATAAAGATTCGGCATATAGATTCAACAGCAATAAATTGGTCATTGTTTCTAAAAAATGTGATGCATTTCACTGATAAGTTTTCAAGCAAAACTGATATTTTGAAAATATCAATCTCAAAATTAACAATCGCCAGAAGTCGTAAAGAAGCAGGAAAGCCTGATAGCAAAAAAGTTAAAATGAAGACACATCAGAAGCCCAAAGAAGGAAAAAGAAAAGATCATATGTACTCTGAATAGGCTTTACTACATATAATTAATTGGAGGTTAAGGAAAGACCTTAGGTAAATATTCTGTCACAATCATCATAGGACTACTTTGTGTTACAGCACCTAGAAATTGGACTACATTTGGATGTCGAATCTTTTGAAGCAATGCAAGCTCATCCCTGAATGCCCTCCTGTAACAAATCAACTACATTCAAAGAATGGAGTCATACATCAAAAAAGAAAGAAATTTTCATAATATTGAAAAACCTACACTTTATCTTCATTAGAAATCACTTCCTCCGCCAACTTTTTTACAGCAACTTGAATTCCACGCCATGATGCCATACGGAAAGTCCCCTGCAAAATATTTCAGAATAACCATTCAGAAACTTCTTGCTGCATATTCTTCTGTATTTTCAAGAATGAATAAAAATGATGAAATTGCAGCATTCTAGAAGTCAATCAAGCATATGCTATTTTGCAACATTAACAGTAAGCAGCTAGATTTCTACATTTTCAATTTTCCCAGGAATTACTTCATCAGTTTTCTTTTTCTATAATTTCTTAGCATTATTAAGCAACCCATGATTCATGGCATAACAGTTTTGATAGAGTAACATCTCCAACAACGACTTAGCATCAGAAGCAAGCAAATACAAGTCCAAAATGGCATATAAATAAAATCATATCATAAGAGGGAGAAATTACCTTAGTAATATCAACACTATTAGTAAAATCGAGTTCATGAGCATCAATTTCATACTCTGGAACTTCACGGGCGTGATTGACATGCATTGGAGCCATCTACACACATTAATTCAAAGATACAGAGTCTAAAAATTATGCTCATAATAATTTCAAATCACTAAATCAAACTAAAAACAAAAACATACCAGAGGTTTTGCTCCATGTTTCTCCAAAAGTTTAATCACATCATGGTTTTTATAATATATAGCATCTGCAAGAGGCTGTTTATCCAACATTAGATAAGTCGTTAACATTACCGGACCAGAACCATTACAAGGTTCTCATTATGTTACTTCACTCACCGTGCTTCCCCAACGATCCTTGGGGTCCACGTCAGCGCCACGTTGGAGCAACAATTCGACAACTTCCACGAAGCCCTGGCAAGCCGCCACGTGGAGAGCCGTACGATCATCAATATCGCGAAAATTTACATCAATGCCTGAATCTAAGAGCTCGTTTATGCCTTCCAAGTCACGCTCATTGGCCAAATACATCAACCTCACCTCCGGCTTGATGTCCTCTCCGTCGCCTTCTCCATCCGTCAGCTCCGCCTCCTTCCGCTGCCGATCCGGAGCTAACGATGACTGCTTTAACAGCGTCCTCGCTGGCGCCTTCGTCTCCATACACTTATACAAAATTACACAAAAATATTCTTTTCAAGAGCTTAGTCTCCAATTAAGATCGACTTCAAATAGGGAAAAGATTCAACGATTTGAGTAACGTTTTAAGTATGTGTTTTGAAGTTTCACAGTTGAGTAAGGTTGACGATGTAGGGAGAAGGTGAAACCACGCTCAGAAAGCGCGTCAAAGAGAATACTAATTATTACAGCGTACGCGTATCCAGCGCAATGTAAGAAGTAGTTGACTAACATATACATACTGTTGCATTACGACGTCGTTTAATCATCTGTATCGTGGGAGAAGCCTATTGAGCTGTTCCTTCCTTGACTTTAACTACCCTTCTGCTTTTGTGGACAGCTTTGCCTTCTGATACTTATCTTAATCCTTGCCAAAGTAAAAAAGCAGATGTGGACATATCAAAATGGGAGACAGAATTTGGTTCAAAGTTGAGAGCTTGACAAAGATGGCATTTCTTTATTGATTAAAAAACAAGTGGGGCTGCGTCAGAACTTATTATGGTTGTTGTTAGTTGAATTCTGGTAGTCTGGCTTCATATGAACAATATAATATACAAAAATGAGGTCGGTTTGTTCTGTTTTTAAGAGATCAAATTTATCTGACTTTGGGAAAGTGGGTAGATTGAATTCACTGTTCAATGTATGTATCTGTTAAGAATGGCAGCTAGTGGGAATTGTTTTGGTTTAGAAGAAGAGAATATGTGGGGAAGATTACTTCTATATGCGGTAAGGCTTCCACATCAATCAGAAAATAATGGTAGACTAATGACATCTAGATGAGACTTTGACTTTGTCTTGATTTGGTTGGCTTTACAATAAGCTCCAGCCGTTCTTAGAGTTGAAGACGTGTTGACTAAGTTGGAATTTTGGGTTTCTATTTGAGTTTGATCATTTAGAACACGTGAGAAATAACAAGTTAGATGGAATCAAACTTGATCTCTAAGCTGGAATTTTGGGTTTTTTTTTTTTGGGTAAACTGTTAAGTGTTTAAACAAATTTATTGTTTCCAATTCTTTGGACGAAGTAGGATGCTGAATCTCCTGAGAGTGGTAAATGAATCCTTAATGGGCAAGCAAAGGTCAAATCCCAGAAATCCTGCATGTGGATAGACCAACGCATGCTCACATGGATTTTATCCTTGTAGAATAGTATGTTAGGGCATATAATCTTAAACATGGAACATAAGCAGTTATGTTCACCTCTATGCCCAAACACATAGATTTGAGTAAACACATTAACGTTTTTTAACATATTCAATACATATTCGTATTGAAGTGAAAGACTCTAAGAATGGATTACTGGACTAATCTCTCCATGAATGACTTAGTGGTCTAGCTTCACCAAATCTGATTCCCCCTAAAAATGTAGAAATATACATGTACATGTAGAGTTAATATGTGTCCAAATTTATTTCTTTATCTAATAAAACTTTATATGATATGGCGGTGTGAGAATATTTGAACTACCTATCGTATTTGGTTGGGCTCTATTAAATTATATCCTAGTAGAACCAAACCCACTTTTGTATTTTCAAATATTCACTTTCAGAATCTGCATTTTTCTTCAATTTAACTTCCCATCTGGTTGCACGGAATTTCCCAGCTTTTAACCACCACAGGCCATCACAAAAAGTGATGGCCATCATATCATTGTCACCAGGGACGGGTTAGAGACTAGCTGGTGAAAGTTCTTCAACATCTGCATGCATTAAATTGACCAGATAAATACACTATCAGCCGCATTTATTAAGGCAACAGGCAGCATGGAGAGTTCTATCAAGTTGAAGATCACCTAATGGTAAGTATTGCTTTAAGTAGGAACCAGTATTTGGAGGTTTACACTTATAACTTCTAGCAACAAACATATAGGCTAGGAAATTGATCAAGCTCAATGTAGAGAGAAGCCAGTAGAAGAGGGTCAATTTTTCCCTGTTAAGGTTGCTCCTGCTAACCACCCTCCACCTTTAGTAAAATTCTTGGTTGTGCTATTCACAACATTAATCAAAATAGGGCTTAAAAAGTACCCAACTTCCATGGGAGTCCAAAGAAGGCAAGTAGAGATTGATTTAAGTGGACCGGGTGCCTCTCAATAGAAAAACTCAAGTAGTTCTATATTTGTTAACATGTCTGCAATTGAGAATATGTTATGAAGTGCTGAAATGATATCAAAAAATACTTTGCAAGACAATTGTTGCACTCAAGGGGTGGTATCAAGCATATTATGATCTCATGCCACACCTTTGTGTTTTACTTCCATTAGTGCAGCCATGGCCATGGAGAAAGAGGAAAGAATGAAGCTAACGCCTACAAGTTGCAGACAAGTTATGCCTGTGGGGCGGCCTGTGATCTTGCCAGCAAAGGGTACAAATATTTGGTTTATTATAATGACCAAGAATACAAATGTGGTGATAGGCAGCGAAGCTGGGGGCATGTTAAGAGACTTAGCGAGGCTTATGTTCTTTGTGACACCTTGTTGAATGGCAAAAGTTTGAACTTGAGTCAGACAAATGGTCATAATAATGGTGCAACAAAATATTTGAAGCATGCTTAGAATTATTTTCGCATTTTCTACTTGTGTTACCCTGCAAAGTTTCCATGGATTTGGAGCTTCAGGTCTCCCAGTTTGTCCTGTAGCTGTTGTCTCAATTACTGATTTGTCCAGACACCTGAACATAACTGTAGCAGAAACAAATTGCTCTTATATATGATTTCATTAGGTGAAAGATGATATTGTATAAAGTATTTGGACTGGAAATTTAAGAAAATCAATTTACCTGTAAACATCTCTATGAGATAGAAATTCCGCTTCTATAGCAGCTTCTTTGTCCTTAATCTCATAGAGCTCCCTAGGATCTTCAAGCAGTTAAAGTTTCCCATCACTGTTGGCTGAAACATACACCTGAAATCAATTAAAGAACATTCAAATCATTCTTGATCTACTATGCATCCATCAAAGTACTATATCACTGTTCCCAGTCAGTGCCATTGTTCAAAACCAAACGCAACTTCAATGGAAACAAAACCCAAAATTAAAAAATAAAAGAAGAATTTATTGGACAACTAAGTCAATCTTAGATGCACTCTATTTAAGTGCATGATCTATCACAATATTCACAAGATTAACTCTACATGGTTTGAGCAAAGAAGTCTTTCACCATGCTTATTTTTCAGAGCTCTTCTTCCCTTCCAGTCCACCTTTCCTTAAAGTGCTCAGGTGTCTCCTGCAAGGAAATAAGACATTTATTTGGAATAAATTTGGAAAAATGACAAGGAGGATATACAAAAATGAGAATAAGAAGGTACCATAATTAAATCCTGTCTAGGCTCCATGGGGGCCTGTGCAGAAGTGTAACAATGTCCAGATGGTTACAAGCTAAGGAAAAGAACTGTAAAATATAACTATTCAAATTCTAGATACAAAAACATGTGATTTATGTCCACTGTTTAAGACTTCAAAAAGACAATGCTAGCTCTTCTGCTAGCATGAATGTGACTTCTTCTGTAGGTGAATCTTGCTTGCTTTGAGGATCATTATCCGTGATCAAAATTTATCTTTTAATCTCATTTTGATTAATGACATAAAATATATAAATCGTGAAGCTTCTTGGATCTTCCATGATCTTCTAGAGGCTCAACTGACTTATATACAGTGTTTGGATTGAGAGAACAAAAAAAAAAAAAAGTATAAGCTGGTGACTTACTGACTTTTATTGAATGATACATGCATGCATAAATAGGCAGAAACTAAACTATAAGCTGCATTTATTACAGGCCTCTGACACCATAGAGTGTTATATTATAAAGTGCGTGCAACAAGTTGAAGATCACCGTGTGGTGGATCTTGCTCAAGTTATTTCAACTAAGTAGTCGAAGAGAACTTAATTGGGGCTGAGATTGAATTCAACAATCTTCTCCCAAGATTTCAGAGTGTTATCCGAAGTGGGTGTTTTCCACAATTGAAGGCGAGTAATTGGGAAGGTTAGTCCACCGATGCTCTCATCAAGAGCGTAAGCTTTTTCTTGAGCTTTTTTCTTCTCTTCATCTGTCAGGTCCCCATAAAGCAGGCTTATATGCGGCATATAAGCTGCAAGATAATGCAAGGCATCATTACGTAAACACAATCACTCATTACAGAAATAACTAAATAACTATGTATTAGAGTACGGTTAATCTTAAGATACAAAATTGCAGTTAAATGATCTCAGCAAGTGATACAAACCCAAGAGGGACATAAAATTTCTTATATGCACATAAAGTGTAAAAGGGTTCATCTTTAAGGTACATGAGGTGTGGGCTGATGAGCAAGGGCAAGACGTTAACAATTTACAGAAAACATTAAAACAATTCTTGACTAGATCATAGGGGTGGATCCAAGCTGAGACAAGTCTGACAAGGGCCAGCCCGGGTTCAGTTTGAATTCAGAACATCCAGCTCATGCTGGCTGGATAGGTGAACCTAACACCACAGAAGTGAATCGTCGGAAAACCCTCCAGCTGAGCTGGAGCTCCACCTTGAGTTCGAAATGTGAATTTGAATCCACCCCTAGTGATCCAGATGACTAGTCTGCTTCCTAAAATATTCTCAAAACTTCCACAACACAAACAATTTTTTTTCTTCCTTTTTGTAACACTAAAAGAAAGTTTTGTTCATATATGAATAATAACAATTTAGATGTTTCTTTCAGCAAAAGGGCAAAAGAAAATACCTCAAACAAATGCAAAACTGTATACTTACGTGTTGAGGACTTGAAACCAAAAATGCTACTGGACTTTGCACTAGCTTCCACCACCTGAAAACAAAATCTCAATTATAGATTATTAATTACTCAACTAAGATAAGCTTAATCGCCACGCAGAAACAAAATAAAACAAAAACTCACCTCAGTCGTTGGATGAATAAGCAAATAAACACACTGGTAAAAGAACGTCCCAGTAGCCACACGATCCACACCACAAGTATAAGCCTTGACCCCATCACAAGCCTCTTTAAACTTGGCCAGCGCATCATCCTTTGTCAAACTCACCAACCCAACCAGGGTCATATGCGGCTCGAACTGAGGCCCGCCGAACTCGGATCGTAGACCCTCCATCAACTTCTTCATTCTCGGTATCACATCCTCCGGTGGAGCCGCCCACACCGAATAATCATTCTTCTGAGTTTCGTCTGTGTCGACTGCAGTTGCGGGAACATCCATGGTGATTGAGAAAACGATGAGAGAGAAGCCGAGGACACCCAAAAAAATGCTAGGAATCTAATGAAGAAAAGATCTGTGAAAGTTCTTGAGACAGAAAGATTGAAATGATCCCATCTTTTATTTCGTTGAAATGGTTCAGAAAGTAAATATAAAAAAAAAAAAAAAAATTTGATCCACTTTTTGTAGAGGTGTGAGCTCCTTGGCGTTTAAAAATGGCAACGGGAGCTGTGAAGATGATGGCACGTGGAAGGGACAGAAAGGAAGGTGATTCTTTCAATTTTTTACACATCATTTTCACCCCTATATTTAACATAAACTAATAAAAACCCTACAAGTAATAGAGGGGGAAAAACCCTTAAGGTGTGTGTGACCTAGCTAGATGTGGTTTAACTGGTTTGACATTTTTTGTAAACTAAACTGAGAAAAAAAGATTTAAAAAATTTTTAAATTAAACCAAATCATTTTAGTTTTTAAATCATACTGAAAAGTATGATTTAGATTACGGTTTGAAATTATTAAAATCATATGCTTCTAAATATATTTATTTAATAAAATTAATAAAAGTATAGTTTTTTATAATATAATATAAATGTATAAAATAAATATAAAATATATATGCAATATACATGTAAAGAAAGTAATACAAATAAATATAAAAAATTAAATTATATATCTAATTATTTATTAAAAATTTTTGTCAAGTATAATTATATATATGTATTTTAAAAATATATTATTTACAATTTGATTTGGTTTGAAAATCCTCCAAACCCCAACTTAAATTAAAAAAAATAAGGTTTGAAAAATTTCTAATTCAAACCAAATCAAACCATTTTACAAAACCAAACTAAACTAAATCATCGTTTTTAAATAATTTGATTTTGAATTGAATTATGCACACCCTTAAAAAGCCTCAAAGTTTTGTTCCGTACCTGAAGAATAACAGCCAAGAACAATACTACTCTTTCGATATGAGGAAAAGTTTTGTTTCAATTTGATACAGTAAATATTACAGTTTCTGCATCGTGATCAAATTTATGCAATTAAATGGAAGAACCATAACACTTAATCCCTCTCCTTATTGCTCCAACCTGGTACTGCTAGTTTGAGGTCTGTACTTGTAGCTTCTAGCAACAAACAAATAAACAAAGAAATTGATCAAGCTCAATATAGAAAGCAACCAGTAGAAGAGGTTCAAATGGTTCCTGTTGATGTTGTTGCCTGCTAACCACCCTCCACTTTTAGTAATATCCTCGGTTGTTCTATTCACTATGTTGATCAGAACGGTGCTGAAATAGTAGCCAAGTTTCATGGAAGTCCAAAGAAAGCAAGTAGAGATTGATTTCAGTGCATTGGGTGCCTCTGAATAGAAAAGCTCTCGCAGTCCTACATCTGTGAACATGTCTGCAGTTCCAAATATGAAGTACTGAATTGATAGCCAAAATACACTAATTGGCAACGGTTGCACCACGGGGATGGCATCAAGCATGTTGTGATCTCGTGCCACACCTTTGCGCTTCACTTCTATTACTGCAGCCGATGCCATGGACAGACAAGAAAGAACAAGGCCTACGCCTACACGTTGTAAATGGTTTATGCCTGTAGGGTGGCCTGTGATCTTGCAAGCAAAAGGTACAACCATCCGATCATATACAGGTATTATAATGATCAAGCATGCAACTGGGATGATGGGTAGTGAGGCTGGTTGGTATGTTAAAAGATTTAGTGATGCTTGTGTCCATTGTGGTGCCTTGTTGGATGGAGAAAGTTGAAGTTGAGCTAGACAAAGGGTCATAATAATGGAGCGCAGGAATATTGGAACCATGCTTAGTAGGATTTTTGCATTTTCTACTTGTGTTACCCTGCAAAGTTTGCACGGATTTGGAGCATCTGGTTTCCCAGTATGTCCTGTAGGTTCTGTCAGGATTGCCGCTTTGTCCAGGCACCTGAACATATATGTAGCAAAAGAAAATTGCACTTTTATTCGGTTATAGGTGGGATGATGACAACACTTTGAACTGCAAGTTTCAGAAAATTGACCTGAAAATATCTCTATGAGGTAGAAATTCTGTTTCTATAGCAGCTTCTTTGTCCTTAATCTCATAGAGCTCCATAGGATCTTGAGGAAGTTGAAGTTTCCTATTACGGATGGCTGCAACATATACCTGAAATCAATCAAAAAACAAATAAATCATTCTTTATAAAGTATGCATCCATAAGAAGTGCTACATGGCCGGAAGCTAGTTTTGCATCAGCAAGATACTGATGTAAGCTGACACAAACCTACACATTCAAAACTGACTTTGGAGTAACATGATTACGAATCCAAACCTGTATAATTTCGATGATGGCACTGGTCCCTTGGGCAGCTTGGATTCGGTATAGTGGCATTCCAGCTCCAAAAATGATCACAGACAATAATATAGCTATAGTACATATGCCAAAACCCCAATCCCATCCTTTGTTGTCTTGAATCCACACAATGAGAGTTGAACTAACTGCAGCACCAAAACATATAGCTAGCAAGAGGCCGTTGAAGAAGCTAGACATATTACTAGCCTCTTGTGGGTCTTTCTCATCAAACTGATCAGCACCCTGAGAGGGCAGTGCAGCTTTGATTCCTGCTGTCCCAGCAGCTATCAAGTAGATTGCAACAAAGAGAAGGGCAGCATTACCTCCCCCAATTTTCTTGCAATGAGAAGCTGGATCAAAGACATTACACAAGGAGGTGGCTTAAGATTGGGGTAGTGTGCTTGTATTGTCAACAACAACAGTCACTGTATAAACAACATACAGGGAAAAAAAAATGAATAGTTGATTTGCCAATGAGTTCCAAGTTGATTTTCAGTGCTTTCAGCATGTTCTTTCCAACTTTTTTCTGTTTTCAGAATTAAGAGGCTACAATTATTAACAGGCGTACCAGAAACTCAAAACTTCCTGAAATTAGCACAGCTTTATGCCTTCCAATGTAAGTGTCCGCAAGGATAGCCACCAGAATGGAGAGGATGTAACAAGTACCCGAAAAGGTTGTCACTTGGTTAGCTGCATCAGCTAGTTCCATGCGCAAAGTCCCATTGAAATATGTCACGCTGTTCACAGCCAGTGCAAAATTTGCCATTTGTTCAAAACCATATGAAGCTGCAATTGGAACACAGCCCAAAATGAAAGAAAAAAAAAAAAAAAAAATAGAGTGAATGATATATCGAAGAGGTCAGAATCATGCTATAATTTTTTTTTTACTACCTAGTATGAGCAAAGAAGTCTTTCTTCCCCCATGCTTATACTTGAGGGCTTGTCTTCCCTTCCAGTCCACCTTTCCTGCAATATGCTTAGGTGTCTCCTGCAAGGAAATAAGAAATTTAATTCGAATAATATCAAAAGAGAGACAAACTGAATGTAGAATTAGAAGGTACCATAGCTCCTCGCTAGGCTATTAAGTGCCTGTTTAGAAGTGTAACAATGTGCAGATTGTTACAAGCTAATACAAAGCACGGGATTTATAATCGTTCAAATAAAAAAAATGAAAATATGTTATTCATGACTACTTCTTAGGATTTGAAATACAAGCTCTTCTGCTTGCATGAAGGTGACTTTATCTGTGGGTGAATCTTGCCGACTTTGGGAAAGAATTTCTAATGAAACTGTCAACTAAAGATTGATCAACAGGATACAGACACATACATTGCCATTTCAGGGAAATCTACAAGGTTTAACTCATATTATTTCAATAGTGTTAGTGGAAAAAGTCATATTTTTCATTTTGAATATAGCTAATTCAAAGAAGCAACATTACAAAAAGAGAGAGATTAGACTGTAATCCAAAAGCATCCCACTCTTGTCCTCTATCTCTTGGACACAAATGTTGCCTCTTTGTTCAGTTATTTCAGCTGTTAGTGTTTATACATATGAGCTTAATGCTGCACACAAGAAATTTCTTAAAGAAACAATGATGAAAGGCACCCAACTATTTGTTTAACCAAATGTCTCCATTCAACAAGCAACAGGATAAGGCCATTTATTTTGTTAGCAATGGAAAATGATGATAACAGAATGTTGATGGCAAGTTGATTTAGACAGATTTAGATGGTCCTCCATTGAAGAGATTAAAAAATGGTGAATAGATACTCGTTATCACTGAATTGGTCAGAGGTAGTGCAACAAAAATTCCCAATTTTTTCAATAGCTTTCTGTACTTTGTGATAATAATTATAGGATAAACCACTAGATACCCAATTATATTAAGATTCCGATCTCAATTATAACAATAAGACATGTTCTTAGGCTAATCAGCCTTTAAATAGTCACATTTAAGAAAAATTCTAAATTAAAAAAAAAGTTCAACAAAAACTAAAATAAGAAAATTCGACTAAAACTAAAACATGATGCAAAGACCGTTCGACATTCTATCCAAACCGGATAAATAAATATTGCCTTTCAAGAATGAAATGGTCATGTTTGCTTGCCCATTCTCTATTCTGCTCAAATTAATGCCTCTAGAACGACTTTTGGAACGGTTTGTTCGTTTGCTTGGAACATATGTTCTGCTATTCCTGTATTACTATTTATGTCTTTGATCAAGGAGGTGTATTCACTTAGTTGCCGGCTTAAATGCTATTTCAGTTTCAATAGAAATTAAAAGCAGCTTTCATTAATAATAGCTTTTCAGTGTAGTTTAGCTGAAGTCTCCCAGCAAAGAAAATTTTTCAATAGAAATTTCGTTAGATATTTATGTTGAATAAGTTTTTCCTGAAAAGGAAATGGCTTCTAAAATTGATCAATTTCTTAGTCTCAAAATCCCAATTCATCAATTTCTTTGGAGAAGAGGAGCTTGAGATATAATACATTTTTGGCACCCAAATCCCAAACACCAAGCTGAACCCCAGTGACAATGTGAACACCAAAGAGGTCTCCAGTGCAAGCATCAGTATACTCTATTGGTGCGGTGCATAAATGGGAGAAAACATCTAACAGTTTGATTAGAACATACAATCCAAGTATGAATCAATTCCAGGGGCCGACTGCTTTATTGATGCCAGGAACTCCTTCAAGCAGAGAAACAATGGGGGTAAATGTCATGTTAAACACATCAGGAGCAAATTGTACAGTCCATTTGGTATGACTCTGCTTCAGATAATCACCTCCTTTCCTCCTAACAATGACTCTAACATCCTACAGCAATAATTTTTAAGTTACGCATTTTCCTGCATAAAGTACCAAACATATCTGTGTGATGAATCTGTAGGTGCATCATTCAGAAATTTTCTTGCTTTTAAACAAAATTCATGGTGTACAAATCAAGCTGAAAGTGCTGTGATCTTTTCAAGTTAGTGAAGCAATGGATGATACATTTTAAGTCTGACAAGTAGTTCAAGCCCAATAGCAATACTATATGGATATAGGCCCCATAAAGCTTTCAGGTCGAACCTCACAAACCACATATGTAATCTTTTCATATTTCAATTTTTCATGATCTTGAATCTGGATTTTACTATCCAGTGTACTTTTTATTGATGCAAATTCATGGTGATTGTCTTTACGTCTACCTGCAGTCAAACATATAAATGCTGCAGAAAGATAACAATTATACTTAAGTACAATTAATCATTATCATCTCCTCTCACTAAATACAACTCAATTAATTTACCTTGGACTTGAAACACTTTTTTCACTCGTTACAGATTTTTTTCTCAATTTCTAATTCAGAAAGTTTGCAATTGTTAGCAAGCATAATAATCCTTCTGCCAGGTACCTGTATGGTTGTTTTTCCTTAAACATAAATAACAAATTAGATTCATTAGATTCTTTGGAGGATAGGATATATACTGTACTCAACACATATTCCGTCATATATTTCTATACAGTTTTTATTTTCAAGTAATTGAAACATGCATTTCTTAGTTTTGGAACTTTTATTTAACATAAAGCCCCCACTAATACATCAAAATCACAGGGAAAAAACTAGATGCATGCAATGAACCAGAATGACAAATTAACACATTATTTTTATTCCATTGTGGAAGACATCCTACTAAGTATTAATAGTGATATGTTGTAGTGCAAAACAAATGAAAAACCACGTCCATGGTCGAGCATCCAATGGATGAACAAATCAAAACTATGACCCTATCTCCAACACTCCCAAATCCATAATTGCATCAATTGTAATTGAAATTAGGGTTAGAATCATATCGGAATCGCATTGGAATTATGCAAGTCTATTGAAATCACACCCAATGTGATTTTAACTGAAATAGCATCGAAATAGTGTGATTTTAACTAGAATCACAATATTTCAATGCAATTCTAATTGGAATCGCATTTATCTAGTGTAATTCTAATTGGAATCGCATTTGTCTAGTGCAATTCTAGTTGACGACTATTTTAGGTTTGTAAAATGGAATTTCTTTTTTTTTTTTAATTTTCATGTAATAAAGTTTTGGGATAAATTATTATTTATTTTTAATAAATAATTAAAATTATGAGGAACATTTTTGTTTTATCAGTATGTCCATCCTTAAAATTATCTAATTTGACTATGAGTGCTTGCCTTAAGGTGAGAAAATGTCAATTTTCCATTTCAAGAGTAACAACTGTCATTTTGATATAATTTGGGTGAGAAATAGTACTAGTTCTCCCTATTTTGCATACATATAAAAAAAACAGAGGTGAACCACTTCAAGTTTGTTACTGTAAAAGCAACTCTAATTAGCAAATTACTTGCTCAAAAATTTTTTTAGAACTTGACTAATCAAGCACTCTGCTTCTCTTTGGGGTTAAGGTCTATAGTTTTTTGTCCCATGAATGCAGCTACGTATACGCATAGATCTGTAATTCCAGGTTTGTTGTTTTGTTGAGAAATTCTACACAAAAATCTTCTGCTTCTCGCCCCTTGTGTGGACACTAATTTACCTAATTTGCCTATACTTCCACAAGGAAAATAATGTTGCATCAATAGAAGTCTTGATTCTAACATTTAGTTAAACTCTAATATTAACGTACATGACACTCTAATCAAGGTCTTTGTTTTATAGGGTTAACATTATCCTTGCGTGAATGGTTCTACTTCTACGTGGAATTTTCATTTCTTAGCTTCCTTTCCTTTAAATCGTTACCATCTTCACTCAGCTTAATCTTTGATGTGGATACTAATATCGCTTCCCCCTAGCAGTGACAGATGCATATATGGTTAAATGTATTAGACTTGACTTCGAAGTGTCTATGTCTTACGTTAATTTCTGAAATGCATATTTTGCATATAAAGACACAGGTGATCACTTCAGCTTTGTTAATGTAAAAGCAACTTTGATTGGCAAATTACTTTCTCACGTAGTTTTCTTGAGAAATTCCAGTTTGTTGTTTTGTTGACAAATTCTGCACATAAGATTTCTGCAACTTGGCCCTTGATGTCAACACTAATTTTGCCTATTCTTCCGCTAGGAAAACGATATTATGTTGATGGAGTCTTGATTAACATTCACGTAAATGTTGATAACGTTGTTGACACTGTAGACAAAGTTTTGTCCTACAGAGTTAACATTATTTTCTGTGTGATTGTTTTTACTTGTGTAGATGTATTTGAAAAATTATAAACATTTGTGATCACGAGTTTTAGCTTATGTTTCTACAATGTTGTGTGCCACATATATATTATTATGACACCTTTAAATAAATCTCACATTAGTAAAACACGGAATATATTTATATCTCTTGTGTGTGCACACTTATGTTCTTAAGTTATGTTTTGGGTTACAAAACTTAAAAATAAAACTATGATGGATTGCGTGTCAAAAATAGACAGTATTTTGACAGTAAATTTGTCTATTGGACCATTAATGTTATAAAGAATAAAATCATACGTACAAATAAATTGTACAACTTTTTATGTACAAACTAAGATGGTAATACAATTGTTTATGTACAAACTGATTTGATAGTTTATGATTAGGTGACATGATTGTTTATTTTTTTTTTATTTCAAAATCACCCAATCATACATTACCACATTAAATCGTATCTAATCTATTAAAAATGGTATGGTAGCAGAGCCTCTATGTGTACTCTTGAATGAAACATGTTTTGGCTTGCGATTACATTTACATTATGTTATCATATTTTTTAAATACAAATATTATCTTATCGATATGATTATATATTAACCGTCATCTTAAGAGACAATATTATTATGATATTCATATTCTGATGTGACAATATTTAGATCCTTGTTTTTGAATATGAAATTAGTCAAATATTAATATTTATAATACATTACCTTGATATAAGACATTGACTCTGTTAGAAACAATTAAACATGCCAGGATTCGAATTCTGTGAAATCTGTAAATAGAATTTGCGTACCTGTTTGTGTGTTCGATGAAGCGTCTTCGAATTCTACGCGAGGTGTTGACGTTAGTCTGTTTCCATGACGCCATTTGCCCACGTACTGATTTCCATTTGGGAGACTCATTTACTGTGCGTATTCGTTTTGACAGGAGAGAAAGGTTCTCTGTAAAATGGCCTCTCATTCTCATTACATTCTCATAGTTTTTGGTTCTAGTGCTTTGGGAGGCAGTTAAGACTTTTTTATATAAAAGTCTAACCGCCAATAACCGCTAATCGGGTCGGGTCGGCCCGTCATGGGTGGACCCGGATCCAATAGACTCTAATATTTAATACTATTTTTATTCTTATTCATTTGATCTATGAGATAATGTCAGTAATATGTGATATTATCTTTATTTTTATTTATCAGCTATGATAAAATATTAATATTTGATTTTATCTTGTGTTTTCCTTTGTTGGATTTTGTCCGTAATAATTGTTATTTATTTGTTGGTATTTGAATAAAGAGAGTTAATTATACAAAATTGGTTTGTTCTCTCTTGTTTTAATGAGGATCTGAATATTGCAAGTTTCATATACAGGTATTATATCAAATGCCTCCAAGGAATCAAATGTACACAAGTACCTCTGGCAGCATAGTGTGAACCTCGAGCAAGACACTTTTTCTTCTATAGACCAAGAAACGAGGACCAAATTTGTCACAATATTATCAGAATAATCATACCATATTAAATAAGTATTTCCTATTATTAAAGAGTCATTCTCCTTGTATTGGAAAATTGACAATAACAATTGAAGAGTAACAACCCTTCTACCTTATTGTGGTCATGATACATAACAGTTAAAAAGGGAAAGACATGAACTGAGATTAGCGAAAAAGACACTTAGGAGTATTGTAATCTTTGTAAACTTTTTAATCTTGCATTATCGAGATAATAACAATATCGTGAACATAAGCTATTAACTTTTTTGACTAAACCACTTTAAAACTGTGTCTCCCGTTTACTTATGTTTGCTCATATTCTTATGCTTAGATCTCCGGAATTTAGTGCAGTTCTCAAAGGTGCACACTTACACACCAAAACGGAACAATAAACCAACTAACAAGAAGGAAAATAAATCTGCTCAAATCAGAGCAGATGAAGGCAAGAAATCAAGAAGAAAATATGCCCAATACAGAGCATGCATATAAATAAATAAATAGATATGCATATATGTCGGAAATATATATTGTGTTTACAAGTATAAAGATTGAAACTCATGTTATACAAAACTAATTGACTTATGTTAAGGTCCAATCCACAACATTTATATACCACTTTTTTATGTTTTATTCATTAGATGCGAGACTCTTTTTCTTTTTCTTTTCTTTTTATTTGAGTCTTCAACACCCTCGCTTAAGTGCAAACACCTAGGCTGTTAGACTTGCCTTTCGGCTCAGCTGATTTTTTTGTGTAACATCTAATGAATAGAACATAAGAGAGTAATATATAAGTGTTGTGGATTGGATCTTAACATAAGCCCCGATTTTGTGTAACATGAGTTTCAATCTTCACACTTATAAGCCCAATATATATTTCCGTCATGGTATCAGAGCACAAGCCAAACGGCAGGTTTAACACCCTAAGTGTTCCTCGATATAAGTGACAATGCACCCAGCCACAAACCGACTGAGCCAAACAGCTAGGCTTAACAACCTAGGTGTTTGCACTTAAACGCGTGTGTTGGAGACTCAAATAAAAAGAAAAGAAAAAGAGTCACACATCTAATGAATAGAACATAAAAAAGTGGTATATAAATGTTGTGGATTGGACCTTAATATAAACCAATTGGTTTTGTGTAACATAGTTTTCAATCTTCACACTTGTAAACCCAATATATATTTCCGACAATATATAATACGATAGTAGACAAGGAAGCATATCTGCCAAGATTATTGCCCTGATTATTTATTTCCATTGTTAATATTTGATAGTCAATACATACCACAATTATCTCCATCTATATAACAGTGATATTCTTTATTCGATATATATGACGCACGTAAATTTCATCTTTTAAACACAAAAATATAATCAATATTCAATAAAAAAACAAATATAGTTATTTTCTTTTGTATTAATATTGTTTTTAATAAATTTATGTATAGCTATTTTGGATACACACTTATAAGTGTTGTCATATAATTGAATAATTTTGAATTAAAGATAAAATAATACCTAATTACATAATGATACATATAAATATGTACATGTTTAGGTATCCGAAAAGGGTAAATATAGTATTGTTCATATTTTTTTAGTTTGCGGTTTGATGCGTTTTTCATTCTGACTAAGTCAGTAGATAGAAAAAGGGGCAACAGGATGTGATATGAGCTGTATTAATGAATCTTGAAAAATTGGTAACCATTAATGTACGAATCAAATAATTTGCCCAACTAGGACAGTGTCAATGTCTTTCCATTTCTTATTAATTTTGGCATTAATTTCTTCATAAAAATCCAACCGTGAATACTAAATTTCAAACTTCAATTCATATTTGTTGATAAACACTGGTTTCTTTGATGCTTCAGCCCATGACTCCATATTCCAGATTTTAAGATATTCGAGAAAAGAACACCCCACAGCTGCCACTTATATTTATTTTATTATGTTAATTTTTTTTTTAAATTTCCAATTGATTTAAATATTTTTAGAAGTCACCTCATCAACTTTCAAACTGTTGAATGATCATGAATAAATAATATGTATAAATTTCATACAATTTCTCCATTTAAATTACTTTACTATTATCAATCCTAATTGGGGAAATTAACCAGTAGTCTTTAACTATTAGCTGATATGCTTATGTGGTGAATGCATTTGTGTTTTTATGAATTTGGTAGCATGGATGGGTGGATTTTATTCTTAATACGTATTATATTTGCTAAAAGGTGGTTTACAATTATCAAGTAATATTTTCTTATGTAAATATTTTTAGATTTATTATTTTTTAAGAAAATAAAAATAAAAGTAAAAATTTTGGAATCCAAAATTTTAAGCAGCATCATTTCTGGGAATCCAAATGATGAACTATCATATCATACAACAAAACTATTCTCATATGTAGCTTTGTCTATCTAGACATGTCTCTGAAACAGTATCAATTTAAAGAAAAAAAAGCCATATTTTGGTGGGTAGTTTTGTCATTTTAGTTGTCTATTTGGCTAAAGTTGAGTGATTAGGTCATATTTTCATATTATCTTTGTGTTTATACAAAAAGGTGGAAAATTCTGAAGGTAATAAAATAAATTTAATTAATTATTCATCGGGTAAAATTTTACTTAATTGAATTGTAAAATAATTTTATAGAATGTTAACTTGAAATTAAATCTCCAATGTGAACTTGAGTTCAACACTTTCTAATAATTTATAATAGCTTGATTTATAAAAATGCTAAAGATTTAGGAAAAGGGAGCTAAAGTTAAGATAATTTGTTGTGGAAAGCATAACCACTTACATAAGACCAAAAACCTTGATTAGTGGGGATCGATTTGAATCAAGCTTGAACGGGCTCAAAACGAGTTTTACTTAAGTGAACTCAAGCTTGAGCATGAGAGTTAAATATTTTTGAGTTTGAGGGGTGTATGGTTCACCAAACTCGCGAGCTTCAAAAAAATTGATACAAATCAATTAAAATAAGGTCGTTTTGACTAATACACATTAAAACGATATTGTTTTAGTTTTTTCTTTGGCTATAGTATCAATTTGAGCTCAAAACTCAACTTGATTTGACACTATAAATGAACTCGAACTGAACTCAAACTCAACTTCTCTCAAACAATCAAGTTCAAACGACTTTGAAGGGAGTTCAATAAGCTCAAACTCAATTCAGTTTGAATCCAACCTTATTGGGTATGGGGTTAACTACATTATCAACATTTAAATAAGTGTCCTACACTGCAACTACATGAAAAAACTAATTTGCCAATTAGAGTTGCAGGAAATTTATTGTCCACATTATCCAGGGGCAAGTTGCAAAAACTTTATGCCTAGAAAACTACATGAGCAACAAAATTGAATCAATCTACCTCTATCTTTTTAAATTTCATAATTAAATTAATATGAATGAATGTAAGACAAA
The DNA here is from genome assembly GCF_011075055.1 of Mangifera indica. Lineage (NCBI taxonomy): Eukaryota > Viridiplantae > Streptophyta > Magnoliopsida > Sapindales > Anacardiaceae > Mangifera > Mangifera indica. Next base: position 14,486,384 of record NC_058148.1, on the reverse strand, counting down.
GATACTTTTAAGTCAAGTCAAATAAATCTGACTATATGTGCATTTGTGATTGCTAGCAAAGGACAAGAAACATTAGTACTATCCACATCAAGAGGTTGTAGAAAAATTTATTTAGTGAGAAGGAAATTTGAGGGGGAACTTTTCAAGCATTAAAGTATGCACTATTAGTTGCTTATATATATCAATGTTTCCAAATTATGGTATGTATTACATAATTTCAGAAACAGCATGGGGTTGTCAATGTTGAAGAGAGTTTTTTCACTTGTTTTCCTACTCTTATTTGTTATGTCTCATTCTTCACCTAATGTTGCTTCTAATTCTACTCAAGAAGCACTAGCTCTTCTCAAATGGAAAGCCAGCCTTCAAAACCACAACCATTCTCTTTAATCATCGTGGACTCTTTCTCCTGTCAATGCAACAAATACTTCTGTCCACCTTAAAACCAAGGTAAGTCCATGTATTTGGATTGGAATCTCTTGTAATCGTGCTGGAAGTATCACAAGTATTAACTTGACCAACGCAAGTCTAAAAGGCACACTTTATGAACTATCCTTCTCATTGTTTCCTAATCTTGCATGCATTGATCTAAGTGTGAATGATCTCTTTGGTGTCATCCCTCCTCAAATCAGCCACCTAGTAACTCTAAAGTTCCTTTACCTCTACACAAATAAGTTATTTGGTCCTATTCCTAACGAGATAGGCAACTTGAACTCCCTCACAGAGTTAGATTTGGGAGAAAATCAATTAAGTGGCTCTATTCCTCATTCCATTGGAAACCTGAGCAATTTGAAAGTTTTATACTTGTATACCAACAACCTCTCTGGCACCATTCCTAACGAGATAGGCAACTTAAAGCTTGTTTCTGGTCTAGCATTGAGTAGAAATCAACTAAGTGGTCCTATTCCTCATTCCATTGGAAATTTGAGCAATTTGAAAGTTTTATACCTTTATAACAACAACCTCTCTGGTACCATTCCTAACGAGATAGGCAACTTGAAGTTCGTTTCTAGTCTAGGGCTTAGTATAAATCATCTGAGTGGTCTTATTCCTCAATCCATTGGAAACCTAAGTAATTTGAACGTTTTATACCTTTATAGCAACAACCTCTTTGGCACCATTCCTGAGGAGATAGGCAACTTAAAGTTCATTTCTGATCTAGCGTTGAGTACAAATCAACTAAGTGGTTCTATTCCTCTTAGCATTGGAAACCTAAGCATTATAAAAAATATGTATGTTAGTGACAACAACCTTTCTGGAATCATTCCTTATGGAGTTGGAAATTTCTTTAAGTTGATTAGTCTGGATTTGTCTAATAATCAATTTACTGGTTATCTTCCTCATAATATTTGTCAAAGTGGATCACTTACCTATTTTCGTGCTAGTGAGAACAATTTGCTTGGTCAAATCCCCCAAGATTTGAGAGATTGCAAAAGCTTAATTAGAGTCCGTCTTGAAAAGAAACAATTCATTGGAAATATTTCCGAAGATTTTGGTGTCTATCCAAATTTAACTTTCATAGATCTCAGTCAAAACAAATTTTATGGTGAAATCTCATCTACTTGGGGAAGGTGCTCTAGGTTAGGTACTTTAAATGCCTCTAGAAACAATATTACTGGGAGCATGGTGCCTCTGATTCAAAACTTGATTGAACTTCATGAACTTGACCTTTCTTCAAATCATTTAACTGGAGGGATTCCAAAGGAACTTGGAAAGCTGACTTCTTTGAACAAGCTTGTTTTAATTGGGAATAAACTCTCTGGAGTTATACCTCATGAATTTGGTTTACTCACACAACTTGAGCACCTTGACTTGTCAACAAATAGCTTATGCAAGTCAATCCCTGGAGAATTGGGGAACTTGTCAAGATTGCATTACTTGAATTTGAGAAACAATCAGTTTACTCGCGAAATTCCATTTCAGTTGGGTAATTTGATTCAACTCTCAGAGCTAGATTTGAGTCATAATTTACTCAAAGGAGAGATACCGTCTCAAATATGTAAAATGGAAAGTTTGGAATATCTAAATCTTTCCTACAATAACCTTTCTGGTTTCATCCCACGTTGTTTTGAAGATATGCATGGATTGTCACGTATTGACATATCTTATAATGGGTTACAAGGTCCAATTCCTAACAACAATGCATTTCGAGATGCTCCGATCGAAGCATTACAAGGGAACAAAGAATTGTGTGGCAATGTTAGTGGACTGCCACCTTGTAGTGCTTTCATTTCACGCAGACACATCTTAGGAAAAAGGTTAGTAATTTCCTTTGCTGCTTTAGGAGCACTTGCTCTTTTAATTGTTGTGACAATAATGTTCTTTTGTTTTTGGAGAAAAAAACAAGAGTTACAGAACGAACGCAGAATTGTGAATAAAGATAACTTTTTTTCGGTACTAAATTTTGATGGGAAAATATTGTTTGAAGAAATTGTGAGTGCAACTGAGAATTTTGATGCCAAGTATTGCATCGGGAGTGGTGGATTTGGAAGTGTTTACAAAGCACAACTTCTATCAGAGGTTATTTTGGCAATAAAGAAATCTCACTCACTTCATTCTAATGAGATAAATGACCAAAAAGAGTTTTTGAATGAAATAAGAGCATTAACAGAGATACGACATCGAAATATTGTGAAATTTTTCGGTTTTTGTGTATATTCTCAACACTCTTTTTTGGTGTACGAGTATCTTGAAAGAGGTAGTTTGTCCATATTCTTGGGTAATGAAGCTCTAGCAAGAGAATTGGATTGGGGTAAAAGACTAAATATCTTAAAAGGTGTGGTTGAAGCCTTGTCCTACCTACACCATGGTTGCTTCCCACCAATAGTCCATCGAGACATATCAAGCAAAAATGTATTGTTGGATTCAGATTATGAAGCTCATGTTTCAGACTTTGGAATCGCCAAAGTTCTCAAGCCAGACTCATCGAATTGGACACAAGTTGCGGGCACATATGGATATATTGCTCCAGGTATATATAATTCATTTGCTATTGTTTGATTCATTAATTAGATGAATTAAAAACAGTTACAACCTATGTTCTCATGATTTGTCTTTCATTTTGCAGAATTGGCTTACACGATGAAAGTAACTGAGAAATGCGATGTATATAGCTTTGGAGTGCTAGCATTAGAAGTGATCAAGGGAAAACATCCAGGTGATGTCAGTCCTTCTCTATCATCTCCTTTCACTTGGGAGAACATGTTGTTGAACAATGTTTTGGACCAACGCCTTCCGCCTCCTCCGCCTACCATTCAAGATCAACTGATGGTTGTCATAAAGCTAGCAATTGATTGTTTGGATTCCAATCCAAAATGTAGGCCGACCATGAACATGGTATCTTATTTGTTTATGTAAATGTATTTGACAAATTATGAATATTTGTGATAATATTTCCTAGATTGTATTTTCACAATAGTTTTTTTATCTTACTTTTTGTAAATGTATTTGGCAAATCATGAACCGCAACGAATCATATGTAATAAATATATTTATTCAAATATGTTTTGAGTCTAATATATATTTGTTTCAAAAGCTAAAAAATAGAGCTTCTAGAATCCTTTTATTAATCTGATTATGCTATAATCAGCTTCAAACTTGATCAGTTTTTAAAAATGTTTAAAGATCAGAAAATTAAAAGTTATGTTGATAATTTGATAAAGGGATAATTTTGTTAGTTTGTTACTGTAAATTCCTTAGAAAGTGAGGATATAGTTGTAATAAAAAAAAATTCTTCATTTTTCCATATTGATATTCAATAAAAGAAAGAGGTGGACTACTTCAATAAAGAAATTTCTTTGTGTGTCTCTGTCTTGCATTCCTTCAAATTTAATAATGAAATTTAAAAAGATAGAGGTAGACTCCTTCAATTTTGTTGCTCAAGTAGTTTTCTGAGACATAATTTTTCTTGCAACTTGCGCCTTGATAATGTGGGCAATAAATTTTCTACAACTCTAATTGGCAAATTAGTTTATCACACAGTTGCAGAGTAGGACATTTAATTAAAGGTTAATAATGTAGTCGACGCCCTAGTCAAGGTGTTAAAAAAATATTTATTTTAATAATAACAAATATATCATATATATAAAAATATAATTAAAATACAATCGAATTCATAATTAAATATACCGATTTCAAGATTAAGAGTTAAAAAAACCTTAAATATAATGGGCAAATAAAATTTTATAATAAATTTAGGTCAAACATGGAGATCTATAAAACCCATAGTTTCCTTAAAAAAAAATTATCTCATTTTTTCTAAGGATTTAAACAGCTTTTTTTTCCTAGGGCTGCTGGTGGGTGTTATTTTGCATTATTGAATCATGGAAAATTGGTAATGCATGCATCAGTAATTGGCGTAACTAGGAAAGTGTAAATGCCTTTCCATTTCTTATTAATTTTGGCAATAATTTCTTCATAAAAATCCAACTGTGAATACTAAATTTCAGACTTCAACTCACATCAATCACATTTGTTGATAATAATACTGGTTTCTTTGATCGCCATAATTCATACTCCATGTTTTAAGATATGGCTCAAACTTTTAGATTATAATTATGGATGGCCATGAACCGGTCAAACCTGAATACTTCTTAACTCAAGTGCAGTTCAAATAAAAAATAATTTGATTTGAGTTTATTTTTTACTTTTTTTAAGATATGGTTCAAATTACTGATTTTTTTAAGTAAAAAAGATCAAAATTTTAGTTAGATTTTGAACAATTAACTTTATTCTTTGCTTTTGAGATTCTTCATATCTCTTCTACTTAAAACACGTCCCATGTTCTTTATTAATTAAATTAAGTAGAAATTGTTCATTCTAGCTCAACAAAATCAACTCTGAAAATAATTTTATTTCTATAAAATTCATAGAGCCCTAGACCAAAGGAAGAACACCTTTGACCTTCGATGTTTATGGGAATCCAAACGATGAGCTATAATATTATATGCCGAAACTACCCTTATATATAATTTTGTTTATTTGGACATGTCTCAAGAAAGAACAATTAATTTACTAGTACAAATTTAAAAAAAAAAAAGGCCATATTTTGGTGGGTAGTGTTGTCATTTCAGTTAGGTGTCTTATTTTCATATTATCTATGTGATTATACAGATAACGTGAAAAATTTTAAAGGAATGATATAAATAATAAGAACCAATTAAAAGGACATTTCATGGGATATATAAAGGTGATTTTGGCTCGGTTGAATCCATCATTCAACTCGAATAATCTAAAATAAAGTTGGAGCATTAGCTCAATAATTCAATTTAAGTTTTGCTTGTTTGTCTTCTTGATGACATTTTTCACCTCACTAGTAATTTTGCTCATCTCATTTGTAATATTGTTCACCTCATTAGCTACCTTTCAACAACATTAAAATTAAGAATAATATATTTGAGTTGAACTCGAATCGACCTTGAGTTCAGCATGAATCCACCCTTACATATTAAATTACATTCAAATGATATAGAACCAAATTACAATTGAAGCTCATTGTTTTCTTGCTTCAAGATGGAATAATCTAATATTTTTTGAGTCCTTAGCTACTAGATGTTGCTTTTCAGACAAGTAATAATATGCTATCAGAGAAAAAGTTGGATCCTGAAACTCTCCTTTCTATTTGGCAGAATTGGCAAAACATGTAACATAAATCAAACTCAAATCTAAAGAGAACAGATTCCATATCACATGCATATATGAGTACAAATGTTGATACATTTCTTCAGAGATTTAATACTAATTCAGCCCTCTACTGTTAAATTGAGCTTCTGGGACTGTAACAAATATGCTATTGATACATTGCCTCCTAAATGTTAACGAAGTTTACGACCAAAAGATATATAAAGAGAAAGTGAGAGACAATACCTGTAAGGTTCTTTATACTAGACACTGGTATTGATGTTTGAAGAGCCAGACCGTGATGGCGTAGATGCTGAAAGTAGAACATCTGAATTCCCATCTGTAGCAAATTTATACCTCAAATATGATTCATCATCAATTGTGTAGAGGTCCTGGGGTGGTGTTGGATGCTGAGTTTGACTGCGGTTCAGTTCATGGAAGTCTCTTATGGCTTTGAACCTCAAATCTTGACTGTGACTACCTACTTCAGGTGTGAAATCTGGGATCGCTGTTTTCCCTTCCAGCATGCTTACAGCTTCGGACATAGCTGGCCTTAATGATGGTGAAGCATTTGTACACACTAGAGATGTTCTTATCATCCTTTCAGCTTCCTCTTTGTTGTATTCTGATCCCAGCTTTGGATCTACTAGCTCCATTATCTTCTTTTCTTGCTGCAACTTACAAGCCTGCAAAAGACACACCATTAAGGACTAATATAACATCCATCATCAACACGTAATAGAATGTTAGTTTCTTACCCAATCTAGAAGACAACTGCAATCCTCAGCTGGACCAGAACTCTTGTTGTCTCTCCCACTAACAATTTCTAATGCAACAATTCCAAAGCTGTAAACATCTGCTTTGTCAGTCAGATAACCCCAAAGTGCATATTCTGGTGCCATGTATCCTCTGCATATATGTTTAAAATATTTAGTGCTTGTACTAAAACAATGATATGATTAACTTTCAGCTTGACAAGAGAGACATGTGATTCGCTTACATTGTTCCAGCAACTCGTGTGCTGATATGGGTTTTCTCCTCCTCGTCAAGCTTAGCCAACCCAAAGTCCGATATTTTGGGATTTAGATCCTTATCAAGCAAAACGTTGGTAGCTTTAATGTCTCTATGAACAATTTTGAACCTTGACTCTTCATGAAGAAAAACTAAACCTCTAGCTATCCCGATACAGATCTTTTGTCGGGTTGGCCAGTCCAGTTTCAATTGACAATTTTCATGACCTTAAAACAAACAATTAATTTCAAGATATAGATATGACCTTAAAACAAACAAGCGAGAATGAACCTTCACATCAATAAGTAGATGCAGTAGATTGAACTTACCAAACAAAGCACGGGCAAGGCTGTTATTTTCCATGTATTCATAAACTAGCAATAGTTGATCCCCTTCAATACAACATCCATGAAGTTTTACAAGATTCTGGTGGTGCAAACACGAAATTATGGCTATCTCATTCAAGAATTCTCGGTTTCCTTGCTTTGATTTTGAAGAAAGTTGTTTCACAGCAATTATAGTACCATCAGATAATTGACCCTATATAGGAAAAGAAAGTGTAAATATTTTAAGTAGATCATTGGAGAAAGTTATTAAGAGTAATATAATTGTGGCCCTAAAGATTAAATTGTATACCTTGTAAACAGGTCCAAAACCACCTTCTCCAATCTTGTTCTCAGGATCAAAATTGTTAGTGGCAGCTTTAATTTGTTTCAAGGTAAAAGAAATTGTTTTCAAATTTGATCCTTCTAAAACATCTGCCCAAAGAATGAAAGAGAAATAGCTACATTAAGATAACAAACTCATAGTTGCTAGCCACCATAAGATATTTGTAGATAAATCATCACCCAAATGACATAGTCTTTCCAAGTTCAAACTTTCGAGAAAAAAGTTGAACATGGTTGCAATAAATATCCTACAAGATTAAAGAAGACCAAACCATTTCCTTTGCGCCTCCTGATTCTGGAATAGTATCTCCAAGCAAGGATACCCAGTGCCAAGATTATGAGACATGATCCTACAACAACACCTGCAATGATTCCTGCAATCTTCTCTGCAGGTTTGTAGGCTGCCCAAGAAAACCCACCAAGCAATTATTATTACTTACTCTCTTGTGATAAAAATTGGATGAAACAGGGGAAATGTCAACTCTTTGATTCAAGTACACATGTATTTGAGCAAATTACGACAAAATATATAATGTCAGTAATATATGCTCTAAGTTGCATATTCTCACATTTGTTATATCTAGTTCTGTTACATGATTCTGATATCTGTTGCCTCTACCAGCAAATGGGTATTATATAATTTTCGAGGCATTTCAACAACAGTAGCTTTTATATGACATTGTTTGAACAAGACTGTATTATGTGAAATTAGAAGAGAAGAAATCACTCACTAGGATCCATCACTGAAATTGCTGATACGAGGGGGCCATAGACTCCGCGTACAGGATGAGCAGTAGTCCCTTTGCCAGCCCAATAAAAACGGATCTCTAAAACGTTATCCGTGACAGTAGCATTATATTTTCTTGTAACTGGCTTTAGAATCCCTGAAGCTTCAGCTTCTATATTAAAATCCTTCTCGACTTGTTTGTCCTGTAACATGGAAATCCGGTGAAACCTTTTTAGTTTGTCCTTTCCTGTGAGGAACAAACTCTAGCTGAACCTATGACCCAAAACTGTTGGCTTCAAGAACATAGCACCTTGAAACTTAGCCCGTACTTACAACCATGTGTAACAAGATAGATCGAAAAAAGATACAATTGACACAGCATTATTGACCCAAAAATGAAAAGGTGTTTCTTGATTGTGATTATTTACCTGAACATAACTATCAAACATGCGCCTTCCAAGGCTTCCATATTTGTTGTCATTTGTGAACTGGATCTCAGCGAAGTCTAGACTGACAACATAATTCCCATTTTTTAAGCAATATCCAAAATAAGTAAGCGAAAGAGGAGCTTTGCGGGCATTAATGAATAATTTTGAAATGTCTGATGAGAGCACATGTTCAACAACATATTTCTTGTTTTGTTCATTATTATCATCACTGAAGTCTCCAGTACTACTAAATCCCCAATGATCATTTGAATAATAAGTTGCAGCACCACCCTCAACTTCTCCATCTCCTTCAAATGTGCTGCCATTTTCTTTTACATTACTTCCACCGCAATCAATGTAGAAAGAGCGCCAATCTAGGAAACGAAGAAAATGTGGAAGACCAGCTTAGCAAGAAGCTCTAAGTTGTTTTCGGCTAAGTAGAGACAATTTATATATAGAAAACAGAGATTTACATGTGATCAATGTGTCAATAAATTTATTTATACATAATGGATTTCTTAGGCATACTTACATCGATGACATTTCTGATTAGTCTTGCATGGAAGAAACCCACTTCTAGTTTAAGTCCAGTAAAAAACAGTTAGCATAATAGAGAAAACACTTAAGGTCAAGAATATATTACTCTGTGAGACAACGAAAAATGAAATAAAAAATTATTTGATAATTCTGAAATATGTTTTCATGGAAAAATGGTTGCTTTCTTGATAGATCAGTTAAAAAGAACAGAAGGGACAATCTGATATAGGGATGGCAACAGGGAGTGGCGGGGAGGGGATTGATATCCCTGTCCCCATCCATGTCACCGTAGAAGATATCAATCTTGATCCCCGGCCCATCCCTGTTATGGAGATAAAAATGATTCTTTATTCTTTTTCCACGAAAAAAAATCCCCTCCCCATCCTTGAGGGAAAAATCCTCTTTCCGTACTCACAAAAAAAAAATCCTCTCCTCGTACCTTCTAAACACAACATAAATATATGAAATAACAAAATTAAGTATAATTAAAATCAACTTACTATTTCAAATATCACAAATATCATACATTAACTATCTTAATATGTGTAACAAAAACATAAATAAATTTAGAAAATATAAATAATCTAAAACTATAAAAATATGTTAGTATTTTAAGCAAAGATATTAATATAAAGGGGTGGGGACAAGGGTGGGGTAGAGACACATGTATCACAGTCCGCAATTACGAGAATTTTTTTTATCCTCATCCCCGTCCTCTTCCTCATTTCTATTAGGGAATCCCCTCCTTATCAGGGTCGGGGAGGGTCAGGGCTTTAAAAATCCCTTCCTCGTATCTTCTAAACACAACATAAATATATGAAATAACAAAATTAAATACAATTAAAATCAACTTACTATTTCAAATATCATAAATATCATACATTAATCATCTTAATATGTGCAACAAAAATATAAATAAATTTAGAAAACATAAATAATCTAAACCTATAAAAATATGTTAGTATTTTAAGCAAAGATATTAATATAAAGAGGTGGGGACAGGGGCGGGGCAGAGACACATGTATCACAGTCCTCAATTACGAGAATTTTTTTTATCTTCATCCCCGTCCTCTTCCCCATTTCTATTAGGGAATCCCCTCCCTATCAGGGTCGGGGAGGGTCAGGGCTCTAAATTCGGGCTAAAATTGCCACTCTAATCTAGTATAGGCCTCTGCCTCACTTGGCAAACGTGCAAATTGAGAGTTTCATGCTCAGGAATCTGGCTCCTCTAAATCTATAAGATCTTAGAAGACAAACAAGTGGAGATGATGATTGGATGATAAAATGAATGATACGAGCAAACTTCTTGATGCATTGGTTGCTAAGGCTGACTTAAGCAAAAAGGCCAAAAAAGTTAACTTACAAATTGTTTGCTGCTGAATAACTTCGAAACAAGTTCAGATTCAATTCCCTAGTAACATAACAAATTATAAAGCGCATATCAGCACTGGGATCCACCATATTTGATTGTGACACAGAGAAGTAAACAGAGTGGATTATCGAATAAAGAAAATATAAAAATATACTGTGACTGCATTCTCTGACAAGCAGGATGCTCAGAGGTTGGCTGACTGAAATTATTGTAGGAAAGATCCCTGCAAGAAAGAAAGAAACGGAAGTGGAAATTCAATTTATAATGATGAAGCAATTGAAAAAATATAGACTACTTCCTTCTATAAATTAAACAAGCCATCCAAGGTTCTAAAACTGATAACAGTATGCAACAAATTAGTGTATACATTGAGGTGAACAAATATCAGATCCATGTAATAAAGATGCTAAAGAAGAATACAAGAGATATGATACACACACATTACTTCCTTTTACTAATAATGACTCTGGTATATCTCCTCTGAGAAAGTTGCCGGTTAGGAATCTGATGAAGACCATTAAAGCAGTTAGTATGGTGGATCTGGACATGGCAAAGTAAGACTGAAAATCTAAAAAGCTAGCTTTCATTGACTTACATAAACAACAGATCCTTAGGGATTGGAACATTGGGAAGTTCCCCAGTTAACTTGTTAAAACTGAGGTCCCTATTTAGAAACAAAAGATCTATCATTAAAACATAAGCATATGGAGTTTAACAAAATAATCGTATAAGTGTAGGCGAACTTGTTACATTGTCAGGAAGTTTAGTTTTTAGTTTTCAAGCATATAATCATTGTAAATTGATAGTTCAGTAATGTACTTACAGAACTCTCAGATTATTCATTCCCCAGATGTATTTAGGTATTTCTCCTGAAATATGGCAGTTCCTCAAAGTCCTGGAAATCCAATGTTAAAATGTGATGATTTTGTGAGACAAATTTTATTCCAACATCTGTATGCCAGAAAATATAGGAATAGGCAATGAACTTACAACCGTCTAAGGTGGGTATTCTTACTAAGATCAGGAAAAGCTTGATTTGTTCCATCTATGTCACTAATCTTTCTGTACATAAGAGTGTCAGTAAAATATTGCATTAAATAGTGCATATTCTTGTAGTTGACTAGTTGAGAAATATTGACTCACAATTGTTGTAGATTTTCCAAAAGGGAGATGGATGATGGAATGGGTCCTTTCAGTCCACTACCTAGAATTTCCCTTCATCAACCCAAAAAAAAAAACTGCTTAAGAACTCGATAGCTAGAATGAGTTGCAAAACTTCAGGAAAGTAGATGATCTTACAATCTCTCAAGCTGACTCCAGTTTTGTATAAATTCTGGTATGCTTCCATTGAAATTGTTATCATTGATCCTACTGCATCGTGCAAAAAAATCTCACTAACACTTAAAATTCAGACAAACTCTGCCCACACTCTTACAAAAATATTATGAAAAACTTACAAGTTTGTCATATTTGTGAGCTGAGAAAATTCATTTGGTAAATTTCCAGTCAATCTATTGGAGGAAAGCCTCCTGCAACCAAAATTTAATTGATAACCTCAATAAAAATGCTGATCATGGCTTAAAAAAACAACTGAATATAAGAAACCTACTAAATGCCTTACAAAGTTTCCAGGTTAACTAGCTTCCCAAGCTGAGTGGGTACTGTTCCTGAGAATTGGTTTGCTTCAATGTCCCTGGTGAAATAAATAGGACATATTTGCCTATTTCTCAACAGTATAGTTTGGACTATTTAGTGCAGGAGTTTAAACTTAAAGCTTACAAGTAAGTGAGACTGGTGATGTCCCCCAGATGGCTCGGAATATTGCCTGATAATCGGTTCCCAAAGAGAGAGCTGCATTGACAATTGCCAAGAGTTGATAAATTCATCATTTATTACTGTTTGGTTAGACTGATAAGGCAGAAATACATACAGCTTAGGGCTTACATAAAATTTAATTCCATTGAAGCCCATTCGACTGGTATCGAACCATTCAGGTAGTTGTAGGCAAAATCACTGCATACGGACAACAACATTGGCCTAATTCAGAATGTCTTTTTTTTTGGTAAGTTAATTCAGAATGTTTCCGCTCCGCAATTAAAGATTTCTATTAAAGACAAAAGAGGGAAAAAGAAGAAAATACTCAGAAAAGCCTAGAAAATGATGCGGATTATTAAGAATACAGATTTTAATCAAAATTTTTCATACTCCTTCCCACTGTAGAATCCTAAATGTCCATTCCTTCCTAATTACGGTCCATGTGTGGATTTTCTAGTTGTACTGTTGTAGTGAGGAAGCTCTCTCCTACCCAAAAGATAAAGTCAATGGTTAAAGTTTTCATTCACGCCTATATATTCACACTCAATTTCTCAAACAACGTGAGATACTCAACAGTCCTCTCAACTAACAATCTTCCTTTAACCAGATAAGCCAACCAGGATATAAATTGGCCAAACCTTCCCTTAAAGGCCTTTGGGTTATTAGATTGGAAATAAATCCCCCCTCAACGAGGCATTTGGGCTATAGATTGCAACTTCTAAAGAATCTTTTCCCTACAGGCTAATTTTTAACATTCTTGAACCAGGCCACTGACCTCCTATTAAACTTCACTAGGTCGAACACCACACCCCACACACAACACCACCCCCACCCCCCCTCTCAAGGCCTTTGGGTTATTAGGTTGGAGAACAATCTCCTCTCAAATGGGTCTTTGGGTTATAGGTTGAAACTTCAAAAGAATATTTTTCTATCACACATTGGTCTATCAACAACCTCCCTTCAACCGGACTGCCCAGTTGGGAGCTTTTTCCTATGACACGTTGGTCCATTAACAACCTCCCCTCAACCAGACACGACAAATTGAGAGAAAATTTTCTAAACTTGTTAAGATTCTTAAAATAGGTCAATCAGCCTCCACTTAACTAGGTCAAACGTCTTTTTCATCTGAGCTTCCAGAACTGGTCAAACAAGGTCAAACAACCCATGAGCATCTTAATCCAACCCGGCAATAAGAGGCAACCTCCCCTTACCAAGTCAGAAAGCAAGGAGTAAAAGGTCCAAACCTCCCAAGACTCCTAAACCAAGCCAACTAACACACACCCCCTAAACCGGGAAGTAAGAAGCAACCTCCCCCACCAAGTTGGAAAGCAAGGAGTAAAATGGCCAAACCTCCCAAGACTCATAACCAGGCCAAACGACCTCCCTTGCCTTTGGTAACAACCTCCTCTCAACCAAAGAGTCAATTTAGGAGCCCAAACCAAACAGATCAAGTAGAATGTAAAAAGCAATCTCTCCCTTCATCTAAGCCTCCTGAATCCTACTCCAAAAACTAACTTAAGGGTAAGGTTTTTCATCATACTTATATACCAACACCCAGTTCGTTTTTCAACCAATATAGGATCCTCTACACTTTTAAAAAATATTCAGATTTGTTTAGCTCACACTTTAGAGATATTGGGAAGTTGGTTTAGTTCAGGCGGAAGAACTCCAGAAAGGTCGCAACGTTTGAATTCTCTGAAATTTGAAACAAAACATATCCAGAATCTGTTAGTCACACCAAAAAAATGTAAAATCAGGAACAAAACCAAACAATTAAAATGATAATTCTGTAATTTAGAAGAAGGGAAATATTCCACTATTAAGTCAAAACAATTAAAATAAATAGTAGAAAATATTAACAAGAGAATTAAATATACATGTTGTAAAACGACGTACCCCTTAAACTCTCTAATTTAATATTCTATTGTGTACTGAAACTTTCCAGAGAGGCATCATAGTACACAAATGGCAGTTCTCACTTTGATGACCACACAAGTTCACCTACTTACTGACGGCTAATTTTTTTCTTATTTCTTACGAGATTATGTGGAGGCTGTAAAGCTTTTTCCTAAGCTCATAATACCACGTTATATTGTCTATCCAAAGAACAAGAAAACCTACATTACTGAAATGTGGTGGCTACTGCCATCGGAATCCAGGATGCAACTGATGTTCTTGGTTACTTCTGTGACAGGCGATTTTTCATGGATTTCACAGGCAGTGTCAGCATCAAAAGTCCAGTTAGTAGGCCCCATTGTTTTCGCAATTTGATTCAGAACATCAACTGCAACACATCCACAGACAAACAAAATCACAGAAAAGATCTTCAAATAACTTCTAAGGTCTCTCTTTTCCCTGAAAGATCTTTATGCTTTTTATTGTATGAACAGTCAGTATGATCACTTATACTAGTACTGAAGTGGAAAGTTAACCATGAACAAGGAGAAATTCAGCAGAAACAGAAATTTGGGGAAGAAGAATTGGTCTTACCCTCAGATTGAGGCAGCTTAGCATCTACATATAGTTGTTTCACGACAAAACATAACGATAGAATCGATACAACGAGTAAATGCTTGAAGAACATCTTTGAAACTGAAAAGTTAGGAAAGATGCCTTCAACTCTCAAGTTCTTGAAATTCCCCAGATTCCCTGTATCTTCTTAGCTAAAATATGATAACTGTTACATGTTGATCAATCTTTATAATATATGGTAAGAGTAAAAATGTTATGAATGAGACAGTTATAAGCAAAAAAGCTAGACAATGAAACTTAAACAACCGTCCGGATGGGATATTTTGTCTATCAGCTAAGATGAATTTGAAGTCACGCTAATTAAGTAATCAATTACTGTTGTCTTGTTTTCTATGTCGTTTTACCATGCATTAAGAAAGCATTTCGTAAAGTAATAAAAGATTTTGAAAATCTTTCATTAATAATAATGATTGATAGATAATATAAAAAATAATTTCATTACTACATTCATTTTAGTTATTAAAATATCTCTAAGATAATCTTAGTTTTTGTTACTATTTTATCTTTACTTATTAAATTTTAAGGACAAAAATGCCCTCAATTTTTAATTAAAATAATATAGAAAATATTTTTATATTTATTAATTTTTCATATAATAAATAAAATAATATATAATTATTCTTCAATTACTTCCAACCAAACATAATAATTATTTATATATATTAATTTTATCAAATATAGTAATAAATTTATACCAGCAGTTTCTTACGTAATCTATCGTTATAATAATATTTCATTTTCAGTAATAAAAAATTACATGAACCAAATGCATCCTAAGAAGATAAAAATAAAATTTGCTTTGGAATATATTTGACATTTAGATATTGTATATATTTTTGGCAAAAGATGAATAATTGTGATAAAAAGGCTTTTAAGTTTATGACAACAATGTTATGTGCATATAGGAGATACTTTGTGATCACTATTCCGACACGACAGTAATTAGTTATGGATTACATCTTGTATGATTTGTAACTTTTTTTTTTTTTAATTCTGTTACAAATAAACAATCCCTTCCTTCGTCATTTGACAACCTGAATATTTTGCTCTCAAGTCTTCAAGTTCTTTATGACAACTTTCATTTATATTTTCTCTCAAGTTCTTTTGGCAAAGTAATCATCCACAGATCGATAAAATTGGCGGTGGATTGGGGTTAAAAGAATTTTAACCTTCCAAAGTTTAAGGGTTAAAAGGATTGCGGGTAGACAATTTTAATCTAGAAACAAACGATTTTAATCTATATTCATTGTAAGAAGATTTGAATGTATTTTTTTATGTAATTTTAACATTATTTTTTTTTATTTTTGTATAAATACATGATTATACACAAGTAAAGAGATGATAAATTATATTTTTATATTGTTACTCCCTAAAATATTCACAAGAGAACTTAATAATATAATAAGGAACGTAAATTTTTGGATAACAAGTTGAATTATTTTTAAACATTTTACTTTATCTTAATCACTTGCATAAGATTACATAATTAACTTTACATACTTGTTATTGATAGAATTTTCATCATCAATACATAGTTATACTTCTGTATTGAAATTGTCTTGTTGCAAATTAGTAATTTACTTTATTTTCTTTTTAATTTGAACGAAAGAATAATAATTTTATAAATAAAACATATCGTGAAATGTTGCAAAATTAAATTCAGCGCCCCTTTCCACTTGACTTTAGGCTCATAATTTGGCTAAAATATCAAATGAGTCATCATGCTGGCGTCCAAAAGGGCAAAATTGATTCTCCACGTGTCAACTACAGGATATCACAGTATTTAAAAGGATTATTATGAAATGATTCCTTTTATAAAGCTGGCCACACAACGTGGATATCTTCACATAAATAATATTATCTTAATCGAAAAGAAAATCTGTAATGCAATAAATACTAAGAATTGTCAGCCATATATTTGAAGTGGATGGCCTAAACTCAAACCACTGACACAGGCAGTAGGACCCACCAATTAGCTATGTCACGTGGATTTGGAAGTGTTTAAAGAGCACAAATTATGTCAGAGATTATATTGGTAATAACGAAATTTCACTCATTTCACCCTGACAAGATAAAATAAATGACTAAAATTTTTTTTGAATGGAAAAAGAGTATTAATAGAGATACAATACCGAAATATTATAAAATTTTTCAATTTTTGTATACATTCTCAACTCTCTTTTTTAGTTTATAAGTATCTTAAAAAAAGTAGTTTGACCACATTCTTGAGTAATGAAGCCGACGAGAGAATTAGATTGAGGTAAAAGAGTAAAATATATTAAACGGTGTGGTTGAAACCTTGTCCTGCATGCACCATGGCTGCTCCTTACCAATAGTCCATCGGGACATATCAAGTAAAAATGTGTTGTTTAATTCAAAATATGAAATTCATATTTCAAACTTTGGAATCACCAAATTTCTCGAGCCATACTCATCCAATTGCACACTTGCAGACACATATGAATACATTGCACTAGGTATATATAATTCATTAGCTATTTTCTGAAGAACAATTACGATTGCATACATAAAAAACAATTACGATAGATATTCTCATAATTTGTCTTTTATATCATAGAATTAGTTTATATGATAAAGGTAATTGAGAAATATGATGTATATAATCTGGAAATGTTAGCATTAGAAGTGATAATGGGAAAACATCCAGGTGATCATGTCATTCCTTCTCGGTCATCTCGATTCACTCGGGAGAACATGTTACTAAGCAATGTTTTGGACCAACGTCTTTCACTTCCTCCGCCTACTATTCAAGATTAAGCTAGCAATTGATTGTTTGAACTTCAATCCATAATGTAGACCGACCAATGACATGGTTTCTCATTTGTTTACGTCAATGTATTCGACAAATTATGAATATTTGTGATCACATTTCTCCGTTCCCATATCCACAATGGGCTTTTTTCTTAGTTTTTGTAAATATATTTGGCAAGTCATGAGCCACAACAGATCATATGTAATAAATATATTTATTCAAATATCTATTTCAAAAGCTACAAAATTGAGCTTTTAGAATCCTTTTATAAATCTGATTATGTTATAATCAGCTTCAAATTTAATCAGTTTTAAAAGCTGTTTAAAGGATAGAAAACTAAAAGTTATATCGATAATTTGATAGAAGGGATAAATTTGTTATTGTAAACTCATTACGAAGTGTGGATATGATTGTAATAAAAATTTTATATTTCATTTTTTACTTATCGATATTCAATAGATGAAAGAGGTAGACGACTACTTTAATAAAGAAATTTCTTTACGTACGTGTCTCTGTCTTGCATTCCATCAAATTTAATAATGAAATTGAAAAAGATAAGGGGGACTACTTCAATTTTATTGCTCATGTAGTTTTCTGGGACATAATTTTTTTGTTGCTTGCTCCTTGATATTGGGGGCAATAAATTTTCAGGAACTCTAATTGGCAAATTAGTTTCTCGTATAGTTGCAGAGTATGACATTTAATTAAAGCTTGATAATGTAGTCAACGACGTAGTCAAAGTGGTATTGGATGCTGGGTTTGACTGCAGCATCCAAATTTATTGATATCGTCGGATTTCTCGAGCCATACTCATCCAATTGCACACTTGCATGCACATATGAATACATTGCACTAGGTATATATAATTCATTTGCTATTTTCTGATACATCAGTTGCATACATAAAGAACGATTACGATAGATGTTCTCATGATTTGTCTTTTAAATCACAAAATTAGCTTACATGATGAAGGTAATTGAGAAATATGATGTATATAATCTTGAAATGTTAGCATTAGAAGTGATAATGGAAAAACATCCAGGTGATCATGTCGTTCCTTCTCAGTCATCTCCATTCACTCGGGAGAACATGTTACTAAGCAATGTTTTGGACCAACGTCTTCCACTTCCTCTGCCTACTATTCAAGATTGGGGTAAAAGAGTAATAG
Source organism: Mangifera indica (assembly GCF_011075055.1). Classification (NCBI taxonomy): domain Eukaryota; kingdom Viridiplantae; phylum Streptophyta; class Magnoliopsida; order Sapindales; family Anacardiaceae; genus Mangifera; species Mangifera indica. Next base: position 14,467,737 of record NC_058148.1, on the reverse strand, counting down.
TCCATTGAGACATATCAAACAAAAATGTGTTGTTGAATTCAAAATATGAAGTTCATGTTTCAGACTTTGGAATCACCAAATTTCTCAAGCCATACTCATCCAATTGCGCACTTGCAGGCACATATGGATACATTGCACTAGGTATATATAATTCATTTGCTATTGTCTGATACATTAATTACATACATAAAGAACAATTATAATAGATGTTCTCATAATTTGTCTTTCACTTTACAAAATTGGCTTACAAGATGAAGGTAATTGAGAAATGTGATGTATATAACCTTGAAGTGTTAGCATTAGAAGTGATCAAGGGAAAACATCCAGGTGATCATGTCATTCCTTCTCGGTTGTCTCCATTCACACGGGAGAACATGTTACAGAGTAATGTTTTGGACCAACGTCTTCCACTTTCTCCGCCTACTATTCAAGATTAAGCTAGCAATTGATTGCTTGAATTTCAATCCATAATGTAGGCCGACCATGAACATGGTTTCTCATTTGTTTATATAAATATATTTAACAAATTATGAATATTTGTGATCACATTTCTCCGTTTGCATATCCACAATGGGTTTTTTCTTAGTTTTTGTAAGTTTATTTGGCAAATCATGAATTGCAATGGATCATATGTAATAAATCTGTTTCAAAAGCTACAAAATTGAGCTTTTAGAATCCTTTTATAAATCTGATTATGTTATAATCAGCTTCAAATTTAATCAGTTTTAAAAGCTGTTTAAAGGATAGAAAACTAAAAGTTATATCGATAATTTGACAGAAGGCATAAATTTGTTATTTTGTAATTGTAAACTCATTACGAAGTGAGGATATGATTGTAATAAAAATTTTATATTTCATTTTGTACTTTATCGGTATTCAATAAAAGAAAGAGGTGGACTACTTTAATAAAGAAATTTCTTTACGTGTCTTTGTCTTGCATTCCATCAAATTTAATAATGAAATCCAAAAAGATAGGGGGGACTACTTCAATTTTATTGCTCATGTAGTTTTCTGGGACATAATTTTTTTGTTACTTGCTCCTTGATATTGTGGGCAATAAATTTTCAGGAACTCTAATTGGCAAATTAGTTTCTCATATAGTTGCAGAGTATGACATTTAATTAAAGCTTGATAATGTAGTCAACGACGTAGTCAAAGTGTTAGCAAAATATTTATGTTTTAATTAACTGTAAATAAATTATATAATTAAAATACAAACGTATTTAATATCAAATATGACAATTTCAAGATTGGGAGTAAAAAAAAAAAAAAAATTAATATGTGTACTAGTAATTAAAATAAGAACATAGAATTTACATTAAAAACAACTACAAAAAAAAGATAGAAAAATATTAATCATGAATGATGAAGAGTACAAGATGGACGCTCTCTAACCAAACTCTTATCTTAGCTTATTTTATTATTCGACACACTTACTTTTTTTAACATACACCGCTTAGTCATAGATCACTCCTATTCTACCTATATATTGTTGCATTTACTTGAGCGTACAGAGAAATTAATCCACTGAGTAGTTATGTGGAGGATTATGACAATTAATCCACTGAGTAGTACAGAGAAATAAATTTTCTGGAACTCTAATTGGCAAATTAGTTTCTCGTATAGTTGCAGAGTATGACATTTAATTAAAGGTTGATAATGAAATCGACGACCTAGTTTATTTTACCATTCTTTTCTCTTAAATCTGAACCATTCTTTTGAAAGTCTCCTCTTTGATTTTTTAGTTGTATTATTGAATCATGGAAAACTCGTAACCATTAACGCATGCATCAATAATTTTCGCACTAGGACAGAGTCAATGTCTTTCCTTTTCTTGCTTATTTTACCAATAATTTCTTTGTGCTTTACTTTTGGGATTCTTAATATCTCTTCTACTTAAAAAACGTTCCGTGTTTATTTATAAGCTGTATTAAATAAATTATGTAGAAATAGTTCATTCTAGCTCTACAAAATCAACTCTGAAAATAATTTGATATCTGAAAATTTCTTGGAGTCCTAGACCAAAGGAAGAACACCTTCAAGCTTTGATGTATATGAGAATCCAAACGATGAGCTATAATATCATTTGACGAAATTACTCTCATATATATAACTTAGAAGAATTAATTTAATACTATAAATTTAAAAAAAAAATAGCCATATTTTGGTGGGTAGTGCTGTCATTTCAGTTGTCTATTTGGCTAAAGTAGATTAATTAGGTGTCATATTTTCATAATATCTTTGTGTTTATAAAAAAAAAAACATGGAAATTTCTAAAAGAAAATAATATAAATGATGAGAACCATCTAAGAGGGTCTTTCATGGGATATATTAAGGTAATGTGGCCCGACCCAAATTCATCAATCAGCATTAACAATTTGAACTTGAACTAAAGTTTTAGCTTAATAATTCAATTTAAGTTCGACTTTTTGTCTTTCTAATAGCATTGTTCATCTTATTAGTGATATTGATCACTCTACCAAAACCATTGTTTATTCCATCAACACAATATAACTATCAACACTAAAATTAGGTATAATAAATTTGAATCGAGTTCGAACTGACCTTGGGTTTGACATGAATCCACCCTTACATATTAAATTACATTTACATGATATTGAACCAAATTACAAATGAAGCTTGTTGTTTTCCTCTATTAGATGGGATAATCTAATATTCTTTTAGACAAGTAATAATATGCTATCAGAGAAAAAGTTTTGGATCCCAATACAAATCTTCTACCTAGTTGGTCAGTCTAGTTTCAATTGACAATTTTCACGACTTTAAAACAAACAATTAATTTCAAGATATATTACTGAAACAAGAAAGAACCTTGACATCAATAAATAGATGCAATAGATTCAACTTACCAAACAAAGCATGCACAAGACTGTTATTTTCCATTTATTCAAAAACTAGCAATAGTTGATCCCCTTCAACACAACATCCATGAAGGTTTACAAGTTTTTGGTGTTGCAAACACGAAATCATGGCTATCTCATTCAAGAATTCTCAATTTATCTGCTTTAATTTTGAAGAGAGCTACTTAACAGCAACTATAATACCATTAGATAACTGACCCTGTACAGGAAAAGTGTAAATATTTTAACCAAATCATTGGAGAAAGTTATTCTATTAAGAATGATATATAATTGTGGGCCTAAAGATTGAAATGTATACCATGTAAACAGTTTGAAAACCACCTTCTCCAATCTTGTTCACAGGACCAAAATTGTTAGTGACAGCTTTAATTTGCTTAAAGGTAACAGAAATTGTTTTCAGATTTGATCCCTCTAAAACATCTGATCAAAGAACGAAAAAGAAATAGCCATATTAAGGTACTGAACTCATAGTTGAAAGCCACCATAACATATTTGTAGGTAAATCATCACCCAAATGAGATAGTCTTTCCAAGTTCAAACTTCAGAGAAAAAATTTTGAACATGGTTGCAACAAATATCCTACAAGATTAAAAAAGACCAAACCATTTCATTTGCAACTCTTCATTCTGGAATTTTATCTCCAACCAAGGATACCCAGTGCCAAGATTATGAGACATGATCCTACGACAACACCCACAATGATTTCTGCAATCTTCTTCTTTGCAGGTTTGCAGTCTGCCCAAGCAAACCCACTAAGCAATTATTATTACAATCAGAAACATACATTTAGATTTGGCATGAAATTGTACTTTCTAAATTGATTACTTAATTATGTCATTCTCTTGTGATAAAAATTGGAAGAAACAGGGGAAATGTCAACTCTTTGATTCCAGTAACATGTATTTGAGCTAATTAAGACAAAATATATAATTTCAGTAATGTATGCTCTAAGTTGCATATTCTGAAATTTGTTACAAGTCTAGTTCTTTTATATGTTTCTGACATCTTTAGCCTCTCCCAGCAAATCGGCATTATAAGGTTTTCAAGGCTTTTTCAACAATTTCTGATGCATATCTATGATTGACTAAGGTAGATTACATTATATTGTATTTTTCATACGACAGTAGCATCTGAATGGCATTGTTTGAACAAGATTTTAATATGTGAAATTATAAGAGGAGAAATCACTCACTGGAATCCACCACAGAAATTGCTGATACGAGGGGGCCGTAGACTCCCCTTTCAGGAAGAGCATTAGTCCCTTTGCCGGCAAATTAAAACAGATCTCTAAAATGTTATCGGTGATGGTAGCATCATATTTTCTTGTAACTGGCTTTAGAATCCCTGAAGCTTTAGCTTCTATATCAAAATCCTTCTAGACTTGTTTGTCCTGCAACATGGCAATCCAGTAAAACCTTTGTAGTATGTCCTTCCCTGTGAGGAGCAAACTTCAGCTGAACCTATGATCCATGGCTTCTTGGAACTTAGCCAGAGTTTGGAAACCATATAGCATAATTGGGAAAACACTTAAGGTCAAGAATATATTACTCGATGAAAAAATTAAAAAAAAAGAAAATTGATTTCTTGACAGATATGTTTTCAAGGGACTGGTTTCTTGACAGATCAATTAAAAAGCACAGCAGGGACAATCTAATATCAGCCTCTGCCTCACATGGCAAATGTGCAAAATAAGAGTTTCATGTTCAGGAATCTGACTCCTCTGAATCTCAAAGACCTTAGAAGACAAACAAATGGAGATGAAGATTGGATGATAAAATGAATGATACAAGCAGACTTCTTGGTGTATTGGTTGTTAAGGCTCACTTAAGCAAAAAGGCCAAAAAGGGGAACTTACAAGTTTTTTGCCGCTGAATAACTTCAAAACAAGTTCAGATTTCAATTCCTTAGTAACGGAACAAATTATAAAGAAAATATCAGCACTGGGATCCATCATATGTGACTGTGACACAGAGAAGTAAAGAGAGTGGATTATTGAATCACTGATATATAGAACTTTTATTTTCAAGTAATTTAAACATGCATTTCTTAGTTTTGGAACTTTTATTTTTCGTAAAGCCTTGACTAATACATAAAAATTACAAGGAAATAAAATGCATGCCTTGAAAACTAGATGCATACAATGAACCAGAATAACAAAGTAACACAAATTATTTTTCTTCTATAGCAGAAGACATTCTACCTAGTATTAATAAACAATCCCTTGCGGCTCAAAACATATGAGAAACCACATCCATGGTGGGCCTGAATTCAGGATTAGAACCCAAGCAATCAATTGCTAGTTTTATGACTGCCATCAGTTGATCACGAATAGTAGGCGAAGGAGGTGGAAGACGTGGATCCAAAACATTGTTCAACAACATGTTCTCCCAAGTGAAAGGAGAGGACAAAGAAGGAATGATATCACCTGGATGATTTCCCTTAATCACTTCTAATGCTAACACTCCAAAACTATATACATCACATTTCTCAGTTACCTTCATGGTGTAAGCCAATTCTGCAAAGTCAGAGATAAATCATAAGAACATCTATTGCAACTTTTCTTTATGTGTGTAATTAATGAATCAGACAACTATAGCAAATGAATTATATATACCTGGTGCAATGTATCCATATGTACCTACAATTTGTGTCCAATTGGATGAGTCTGGCTTGAGAAATTTGGCAATTCCAAAGTCTGAAACATGAGCTTCATATTTTGAATCCAACAACACATTTTTGCTTGATATGTCTCGATGGACTATTGGTGGGGAGCAACCATGGTGCAAGTAGGACAAGGCTTCAGCCACACCTTTTAAGATATTTACTCTCTTAACCCAATCCAATTCTCTTGCTGTAGCTTCTTTACTAAAGAATGTGGCCAAGCTACCTCTTTCAAGATATTTATAAACTAAAAAAGAGTGTTGAGAATGTACACAAAAACCGAAAAATTTCACAATATTTCGATGTCGTATTTCTGTTAATGCACTTATTTCATTCAAAAACTCTTTTTGGTCATATATATCATCAGAATGAAACGAGTGAAATTTCTTTATTGCCAAAATAGGCCCTGATAGAAGTTGTGCTTTGTAAACACTTCCAGATCCACCACTCCCGATGCAATACTTGGCATAAAATTCTCTGTTACACTCACAATTTCTTCAAACATTGTTTTTCCATCAAAATTTAATGCTGAAAGAAATTTATAATTGTTCACACTTCTACGTTCTTTCTGTAGCTCTTGTTTCTTTCTCCGAAAACAAAAGAACATTATTGTCACAACAATTAGAAGAGCAAGTGCTCCTAAAGCAACAAAGGAAATTACCAACCTCTTTTCAAAGACGTGTTTTTGTGAAGTGAGAGAGCCGCAAGGTGTGAATCCACTAACATTCCCACACAATCCTTTATTCCCTTGCAATGCTTCAATTGGAGCACCTCGAAATGCTTTGTTGTTGGGAATTGGACCTTGTAACTCGTTATAAGATATGTCAATACGTGACAATCCGTGCATATCTTCAAAGCAACTTGGGATGAAACCAGAAAGGTTATTGTAGGAAAGATTTAGATATTCCAAACTCTCTATGTTACAAATCTGAGACGGTATCTCTCCTTTGAGTAAATTATTACTCAAATCTAGTTCTGAGAGTTGAATCAAATTACCCAATTGAAATGGAATTTCGAGACTAAATTGATTGTTTCTCAAATTTAAGTAATGCAATCTTAACAAGCTTCCTAATTCTCCTGGGATTGACTTGCGTAATCTATTTGTGGACAAGTCAAGGTATTCAAGTTCTGTGAGTAATCCAATTTCACGAGGTATACCTCCAGAGAGATGATTCCTTGTTAAAACAAGCTTGTTAAGAGAAGCTAGCTTTCCAAGTTCCACTGGAATCTCTCCGATTAGATGATTTGAAGAAAGGTCAAGTTCATGCAAGTCGATGGAATTTTGGATATGCAGCACAATGCTCCCGGTAATACTGTTTCCAGAGACATTTAAAGTACCTAACTGAGAGCACCTTCCCCAAGTAGACGAGATTTCACCATAAAATTTGTTGTGACTAAGATCTATGAAAGTTAGATTTGGATAGACACCGAAATCCTCAGAAATATTTCCAATAAATTGGTTCTTTTCGAGGCGAACTCTAATTAAGCTTTTGCAATATCTCAAATCTTGGGGGATACGACCAATCAAATTATTCCCACCAACGCAAAAGTGGGTAAGTGATCCACTTCGACAAATATTATGGGGAAGATAACTAGTGAACTGATTATAAGATAACTCCAGATCAATCAACTTTATGAAATTTTCAATTTCATAAGGAATGATGCCAGAAAGGTTGTTGAAGTTAAGATTCAAATGTTCTATATTGCTTAGATTTCCAATGCTACGAGGAATAGAGCCACTCAAGTGATTCGTGCTCAACTCCACATCCGAAATAGACTTCAAGTTGCCTATCTCCTCAGGAATAGAGCCAGAAAGGTTGTTGGTGTAGAGGTATAAAACTTTTAAATTGCTTAAATTTCCAATGGAACGAGGAATAGAGCCACTCAACTGATTTTCGCCCAATATTAGATCTGAAATAGACTTCAAGTTGCCTATTTCCTCAGGAATAGCGCCAGAAAGGCTGTTGGTGGGAATGTATAAAAATTTTAAATTGCTCAAATTTCCAATGGAATGAGGAATAAAGCCACTTAGGTGATTTTTGCCCAACACCAAATCTAAAATAGACTTCAATTTACCTATCTCCTCAGGAATGGAGCCAGAAAGGTTATTGGTGTGGAGGTATAAAACTTCTAAATTGCTCAAATTTCCAATGGAACGAGGAATAGAGCCACTCAACTGATTATACCCCAAAACTAAATCTGTTAAGGAGTTCAAGTTTCCTATCTCATTAGGAATAGAACCAGATAACTTATTTGAATAAAGGTAAAGGACCTCTAGACTTTTTAGGTGGCTGATTTGAGGAGGGATGACACCAAAGAGTTCATTCTCAATTAGATCAATGAATGCAAGATTGGGAAATAATGAGAATGATAGTTCATGAAGTGTGCCTTTCAGACTTGTGCTGCTCAAGTTAATACTTGTGATACTTCCAGCATGATTGCAAGAGATTCCAAACCAAGTGCATGGAATTATCTTGGTTTTGAGGTGGTTAGAAGTGTTTGTGGAATTTGCAGAAGAAAGAGTCCATGATGACAGAAGGGAATGACTGTGGTTTTGAAGGCTGGCTTTCCATTTGAGAAGAGCTAGTGCTTCCTGAGTAGAATTAGAAGCAATATCAGTTGAAGAATGAGACATAGCAACAAACAAGAGAAGGAAAACAAGTGAAAAAACTCTCTTCAAGATTGACAACCCCATTGTTTCTGAATTATGTAATGCATATCATCACAACTTATAAACCGTGTGGATGCTTGAAAAGTTTCCCCTCTAATTTCCTGCTCACAAAATAAAAGTTTCAAAAAGCTTATGATGTGGATGCTAATGTTTCTGGTCCTCCATTGACTCAAAACGTGTCTCTGCCCTCATTCAATTATTGATATGCTTTGATGTACTCCACCTAACTTGTCGTTGTCGTTAAGTACACGCAAAAATGTGTAACACATTGATGGTTGAAACATCTCCAATTTCAGTTTTAAGTTATGAAAATTTAAATATAAATCAAGAAAAAAAAAATCCCAAAATAGAGAACATTAACATGAAGAACAACTGCCGCATTATTTATTTCCATTGTTAATATTTGATAGTCAATTCAAACCACAATTCAAGTCAATTCAAGTCAGTAGATAGAAAAGAAGGGGCAACAGCATGTGATATGAGTTGTATTATTATTGAATCAGGGAAAATTGGTAACCATTTAATGCATGCATCAACATAATTTGCGGAACTTGGACTTTGTCAGTGACCTATTTCACATCTTACAGGTTTCTTTGATACTACTAGGTGTTGAAAATGTGTTGCTCATTTTGATTCGACTCAAATTCGAATTCTAAGCTGAGTTCAAGTCACAAAGGTCAATTCATTATAAAAATTGAGTTAGACTCACGGTTCGATTTAAATTATATTAAACAATATCAAAACTATATCATTTCATTCATTATCGAATAAAACAACATTATTTTATGATTGAGTCATAAATTCAAATAATAAATTCGAGTTAAACTCAAACTGAACTCAAACCATGGCTGTCAATAATAAATTTCAGACTATCGACTCACATCTTACTAGTTTCCCACACAGTCTCTGTCAAAATTATAAATTGTCAATTTTAAGTTTTTGAAAACCAACAAATTATCTTTGGCTTTTTTTTTTGGTTATCTATAATTATAAATGAGTATTAAAATATTTTTAATATTAATTATAATTTAAAAATAAATTTATTTTTTCATTATTTATATTCTATTTTTTCTTTCTTTTACCAGCTATCGTTTTCGCTCCTTGCACCTTCCCACTATCAAATATCACCACCACAACAATTGTTGTCACTGCAATTATGCTACCACCACCCAAGTTTGTGCAACAGTTCCCCTTGTCATTACACAAATTCCCTTTCCCATCTCCATACCATCACACCACCTCCCCCGCCACCCACTTCCCTAACTTGTTCAACATTTTCACCATCCAACTCTGCTACAGTCACTCAACAAAAATTCAAAATCACTTTTAACAAAACCTAATGGAAGAGATACACTTGATCCTCCATTTTGCATCGAGATAAGAATGACATTGATATAAGATGATTGAAGGTTGTGGCATGGCAGTGGAGGATGAGGGATGAGGTTTCGTGTGATGGTGGAAGGGAAAGAGTGGGTTGTTACATGCGATGAGACATAGTGAGTTTGCGAAATAAACTGTAAAAAAACAATTTTGTTATTTTATTATAATTGTATTTTCATTTTTTCTTTGTTTTTTTTCTTAAAATGTAATTAAATTTATTAATATAACTTCACGTAAGGTGAGAATGTATCGTTCTTTGACTTTAAGAATGATAACTTATCGTTTTAATATAGTTTGGACGGAAAATAGTCATTCTCCTTAATGATACTTAGGATAACAACACCCATTAAATGATCCTTATGATATTATATTTATTTTATAATGTTAGATTGAAGTAAAAGATAATCTTTTTAGATTTCCATTTGAGTTAAAAATTTTAGATTTAAGTTTAAGAAAATCTATAATTTGTGAAATAAATTGTAAATAAACAATTTTGCTGCAAGGGCCAATCCAATAAATGGTTTCGCGCTTACTACTGCACTGTGGGCTGGGTTAGTAAGAGATCCTTGTTTAATCCTTTCATATTAGTTAGGGTAAATTCAAATTAAGTTGTCTCATATTGAATCAATCATTTGACTCGAATAATTTGAACTCAAATTGAATCTTCAATTCAATAGTTTGACTAATATTTGATTCGTTTATCTTCTCAGTGATACTATAAGTCCTTTAAACAATACTATTAACCCCACCGATAATATTGCTTATCCCATTAACTACCTTAAGACGGTACTATCTACCAATACTGATGAATTAGACATAATGGATTCGAGCCAACCTTAGGCTCCACATGAATGTCAGTTCGTTTCTTTAGAGATATAAAACTAATTCAGTCCTTAACCGTAAAATTGACAGTCTGGGACGGTAGCAATATGCTATTGAGCCATTGCTTCATAGATGTTAATTAAATTTTTACGACTGTAACCTAATTCTTATTAATATCACAATTGTCAAATGAATAACCAATAAAAATTTACAACCGATAGATAAATAAAGAGAAAGTGAGAATCAATACCTGTAACGTTCTTTATACTAGGAATTGGTATTGATGTTTGACGAAGAGCCAGTCCACGATGGCATAGACGTTGAAAGTTGAACATCTGAAATCCCTTTTTCAATCAGTTTATACCCATCTTTAGCATCTTTATACCTCAAACATGACTCATCATCAATTGTGTAGAGGTCCTGGGCTGGTGTTGAACGCTGAGTTTGACTGCGGTTCAGTCCATGCAAGTCTCTTATGGCTTTGAACCTCAAATCTAGACTGTAACTACCTACTTCAGGTATGAGATCTGGGATCGCAGTTTTCCCTTCCAGCATGCTTACAGCTTCGGACATAGTTGGCCTCAATGATGGTGAAGCATTTGTACACAATAGAGATACTCTTATCATCCTTTCAGCTTCCTCTCTGTTGTATTCTGATCCCAGCTTTGGATCTACTAGCTCCATTATCTTCTTTTCTTGTTGCAACTTACAAGCCTGCAAAAAACACACCACTAAGGACTAATATCTCATCCATCATCAATATTTATGGAATGTTGTTTCTTACGCAATCTAGAAGACAAGTGCAATCCTCAGCTGGACCATAACTCTTGTTGTTTCTCTCACTAACAATTTCTAATGCAACAATTCCAAAGCTGTAAACATCTGTCTTGTAAGTCAAATAACCCCAAAGTACATATTATGGTATCATGTATCCTCTCCATGTATGTTCTAAATATTTAGTATTTTATACTGAAACAGTGACATTATAAACTTTCAGCTTGACAAGAGAGACATGTGATTAGCCTACATTATTCCAACAACTCGAGTGCTAATATGGGTTTTCTCTTCCTCATCAAGCTTAGCCAACTCAAAGTCCGATATTTTGGGGTTTAGATCCTTATCTAGCAAAACATTGGTAGCTTTGATGTCTCTATGAACAATTTTGAACTTTGATTCTTCATGAAGAAAAGCTAAACCTCTAGCTATCTCAAAACAGATCTTTTGTCTCGTTGGTCAGTCTAGTTTCAATTGACAATTTTCATAACCTTAAAATAAACAATTAATTTCAAGATATATTATTGAAGCAAGAAGGAACCTTGAAATCAATAAGTAGACTCAACTTACCAACCAAAGCACGGGGCAAGGCTGTTATTTTCCATGTATTCATAAACTAGCAATAGTTGATCCTCTTCAATACAACATCCGTGAAGCTTTACAAGATTCTGGTGTTGCAGACACGAAATCATGGCTATCTCATTCAAGAATTCTTGGTTTCCCTGCTTTAATTTTGAAGAAAGCTACTTCCCAGCAACTATAGTACCATCAGATAACTGAACTTGCACAGGAAAAGTGTAAATATTTTAAGTAAATTGTTAGAGAAAGTTATTCTATTAAGAATGATTTATAATTGTGGCCCTAAAGATTAAATATTATACCTTGTAAACAGGCCCAAAACCATCTTCCCCAATCTTATTCGCAAGATCAAAATTATCAGTTGTAGCTTTAATTTGTTTCAAGGTAAAAGAAATCGTTTTCAGATCTTATCCTTTTAAAACATCTGCCCGAAGATTGAAAGAGAAATAACTATATTAAGATAATGAACTCATAGGTGCTAGCCACCATAAGATATTTGTAGATAAATCATCACCCAAATAAAATAGTCTTTCCTAGTTCAAACGCTTGAGAAAAAAATTTGAACATGGTTGCAATAAAGATCCTACAAGATTAAAGAAGACCAAACCATTTCCTTTGCGCTTCCTGATTCTGGAATAGTATCTCCAACCAAGGATACCCAGTGCTAATATTATGAGACATGTTCCTACAACAACACCTGCAATGATTTCTGCAATTTTCTTCTTTGCAGATTTGTAGTCTGCCCAAGAAAACCCACCAAGCAATTATCATTACTTAAAGATTTGGGCATGAAACTGTACTTTTTAAATAGATTGCTTAAATATGTCACTCTTCTGATAAAAATTCGATGAAACAGGGGAAATGTCAACTCTTTGATTGCAGTACACATGTATTTGAGCTAATTAAGACAAAATATATACTTTCAGTAATATATGCTCTAAGTTGCATATTCTAACATTTGTTATGTCTAGTTCTATTATAATTTCACTAATTTTCGAGGCATTTTCAACAGTTTCTCATGCATAACTGACAACATCATCCCCATTTTCTAAGCAATATCCAAAATAAGTAAGTGAAAGAGGAGCTTTGGGGGCATCAATGAATAATTCTGAAATGTCTGATGAGGGCACAGATGCAACATAACGTTGTTTTGTTCATCATCATCATCTGTGAAGTCTCCAATACTACTAAATCCCCAATTATCATTTAAATAATAAGTTGCAGCATCACCATCTACTTCTCCATCTCCTTCAAATGTGCTGCTATTTTCTTTTACATTTTTCCCACCACAATTAATGTAGAAAGAGCGCCAATCTATGAAATGAAGAAAATGTGAAAGACCAGCTTAGCATTAAGCTTTAAGTTATTTTTGCATAAGTTGAGAGCATTTATGTATAGAATATCAAAAATTTACTTGTGATCAAGGTGTCAATCAATTTATTTATACACAAAAGCACCTTAGACATACTTACATCGATGACATTTCTGATCAGCCTTGCATGGAAGAACCCGACTTCTAGTTTAAGTTAAGTAAAAACCAGTTAGCATTATACAGAAAACACTTCAAGGTCAATAATATATTACTCTATGAGACGATGAAACAATGAAAAATATTATTTGATAATTCTAAAATATGTTTCAAGGGAAGAACGATTGCTTTCTTGACAAATCAGTAAAAAGCATAGAAGGGACAATATACAAAAAATGAAGCCTTGGAACTGCAATTCTTTTTCATTGGTTGCTAAGGCTCACTTAAACCAAAAAGGCAACTTACAAGTTGTTTGCCGCTGAATAACTTTGAAACAAGTTCAGATTTAATTCCCTGGTAACATAACAAATTATAAAGCAAGCATCAGCACTGGGATCCACCGTATGTGATTGTGACACAGAGAAGAAAGCAGAGTGGATTATTGAATCACTAATATATAGAAATATACTAACTGCATGCTCTGGCAAGCACGATGCTCAGAGGTTGGCTGAGTGAAATTATTGTAGGAAAGATCCCTGCAAGAAAGTAAGAAACAGAAGTGGAAATTTAATTTATAATGATGAAGCAATTGAGAAAAAAATATATAGACTTCCTTCTGTAAATTAATCAAGTCATCATAGGTTATAAACTAATACAAGTACACAACAGATAAGTGTGTTCACTGAGGTGAACAAATATCAGATCCATGTAATAAAGATGCTAAAGAACTCAAAGGATACAAGAGATATGAGACACACACATTACTTCCTTTCACCAATATTGACTCTGGTACATCTCCTCTAAGAAAGTTGCCAGTTAGAAATCTGATGAAGACCATTAAAGCAGTTAGTATGGTGGAGCTGGACATGGCAAAATAAAACTGCAAATCTAGAAAATTGGCTTTCATTGACTTACATAACTATCAGATCCCCAGGGATATTAACATTGGGAAGTTCCCCGGTTAACTTGTTAAAGCTGAGGTCCCTATTTAAAAACAAAAGATTTATCATAAAAACATAAGCATATGGAGTTTAAGTGTAGGCGAAGTTGTTACATTGTCGTGCATGCAATTAAGGAAGTTTAGTTTGAAGTTTAGTTTTTAGTTTTCAGTTTTCAAGCATATAATCATTGTAAATTGATAGTTCAGTAATGTACTTACAGAACTCTCAGATTATTCATTCCCCAGATGTATTTCGGTATTTCTCCTGAAATATGGCAGTTCCTCAAAGTCCCGGAAATCCAATGTTAAAATGTGATGATTTTGCGAGACAAATTTTACTCCAACATCTGTATGCAAGAAAATAAAGGAACAGGCAATGAACTTACAACCGTCTAAGGCGGGTATTCTTTCGAAGATCAGGAAAAGCTTGATTTGTTCCATCTATGTCACTAATCTTTCTGTACATAAGAGTGTCAGTAAATTAATGCATTAAATAGTGCATATTCTTGTAGTTGACTAGTTGAGAAATATTGACTCACAATTGTTGTAGATTTTCCAAAAGGGAGATGGATGATGGAATGGGTCCTTTCAGTCCACTACCTAGAATTTCCCTTTAACAAAAAAAAAAAAAAAAAAACTGCTTAAGAACTCGATAGCTAGAATGAGTTGCAAAACTTCAGGAAAGTAGATCATCTTACAATCTCTCACATTGCCTCCAGTTTTGCATAAATTCTGGTATGCTTCCATTGAAATTGTTATCATTGATCCTACTGCACTGTGCAAAAAGATCTCACTAACACTTAAAATTCAGGCAAACTCTGCGCACACTCTTACAAAAATATTATGAAAAACTTACAAGTCTGTCATATTTGTCGGCTGAGAAATTTCATTTGGTAAATTTCCAGTCAATCTATTGGAGGAAAGCTTCCTGCAACCAAATTTTAATCAATGACGTCAATAAAAATGCTGATCATGGCTTAAAAAAACAACTGAATATAAGAAACCTACTAAATGCCTTACAAAATTTCCAGGTTAACTAGCTTCCCAAGCTGAGTGGGTACTGTTCCTGAGAATTGGTTTGCTTCGATGTCCCTGGTAAAATAAAAACAAAAAGATAAACAATAGGACATATTTGCCTATTTCTCAACAGTATAGTTTGGACTACTTAGTGCAGGAGTTTAAACTTAAAGCTTACAAGTAAGTTAGACTGGTGATGTCCCCCAGATGGTTTGGAATATTGCCTGATAATCGGTTCCCAGAGACAGAGCTGCATTGACAATTGCCAAGAGTTGATAAATTCATCATTTATTACAATTTGGTTAGAGTGATAAGGCAGAAATACATACAGCTTAGGGCTTACATAAAATTTAATTGCATCAAAGCCTGTTCGACTGGTATCGAACCATTCAGGTAGTTGTAGGCGAAATCACTGCTTACGGACAACTACATTGGCCTAATTCAGAATGTTTTTTTTTGGTAAGTTAATTCAGAATGTTTCCGCTCTGCAATTAAAGACAAAAAGAGGG
This sequence comes from Mangifera indica, assembly GCF_011075055.1. Taxonomy (NCBI): domain Eukaryota; kingdom Viridiplantae; phylum Streptophyta; class Magnoliopsida; order Sapindales; family Anacardiaceae; genus Mangifera; species Mangifera indica. The sequence continues at coordinate 14,452,034 of NC_058148.1, read as the reverse complement.
AAAAAGAAGAAAATACTCAGAAAAGCCTTGAAAATGATGCGGATTCTTAAGAATACAGATTTTAATCAAAATTTTTCATACTCCTTCCCAATGTAGAATCCTAAATGTTCATTCCTTCCTAAATACGGTCCATGTGTGGATTTTCAAGTTGTACTGTTGTAGTGAGGAAGCCCTCTCCTACCCAAAAGATAAAGTCAATGGGTAAAGTTTTCATTCACGCTTATATATCCACACTCAATTTCTCAAACAACGTGAGATACTCAACAGTCCTCTCAACTAACAATCTTCCTTTAACCAGGTAAACCAACTAGGACATAAATTGGCCAAACCTTCCCTGAAAGGCCTTTGGGTTATTAGATTGGAAATAAATCCCCCCTCAACGAGGCATTTCGGCTATAGATTGCAACTTCTAAAGAATCTTTTCCCTACAGGCTAATTTTTAACATTCTTCAACCAGGCCACTGACCTCCTATTAAACTTAACTAGGTCGAACACCACAACCCACACCCACCCCACACACCCCCCCCTCTCTCAAGGCCTTTGGGTTATTAGGTTGGAGAACAATCTCCTCTCAAATGGGTCTTTGGGTTATAGGTTGAAACTTCAAAAGAATATTTTTCTATCACACATTGGTCTATCAACAACCTCCCTTCAACCAGACTGGCCAGTTGGGAGCTTTTTCCTATGACACATTGGTCCATTAACAACCTCCCCTCAACCAGACATGACAAATTAAGAGAAAAATTTCTACACTTGTTAAGATTCTTAAAATAGGTCAATCAACCTCCACTTAACTAGCTCAAACGTCTTTTTCATCTGAGCTTCCAGAACTGGTCAAACTAGGTCAAACAACCCATGAGCGTCTTAATCCAACCTCCCAAGACTCCTAAACCAAGCCAATTAACACGCACCCCCCTAAACCGGGAAGTAAGAAGCAACCTCCCCCACCAAGATGGAAAGCCAGGAGTAAAATGGCCAAACCTCCCAAGACTCATAACCAGGCCAAACGACCTCCCTTGCCTTTGGTAACAACCTCCTCTCAACCAAAGAGTCAATTTAGGAGCCCAAACCAACCAGGTCAAGTAGAGAATAAAAAGCAATCTCTCCCTTCATCTAAGCCTCCTGAATCCTACTCCAAAAACTAACTCAAGGGTAAGGTTTTTCATCATACTTATATACCAACACCCAGTTCGTTTTTCAACCAATATAGGATCTTCTACACTTTGAAAAAATATTCAGATTTGTTTAGCTCACACTTTAGAGATATTGGGAAGTTGGTTTAGTTCAGCCGGAAGAATTCCAGAAAGGTCGCAACGTTTGAATTCTCTGAAATTTGAAACAAAACATATCCAGAATTAGTTAGTCACACCTAAAAAATGTAAAATCAGGAACAAAACCAAACAATTAAAATGATAATTCTGTAATTTAGAAGAAGGGAAATGTTCCACTATTAAGTCAAAACAATTAAAATAAATAATAGAAAATATTAACAAGAGAATTAAATACACATGTTGTAAAAACGACGTACCCCTTAAACTCTCTAATTTAATATTCTATTGTGTATTGAAACTTTCCAGAGAGGCATCATAGTACACAAATGGCAGTTCTCACTTCGATGACCACACAAGTTCACCTACTTACTGACGGCTAATTTTTTTCTTATTTCTTACGAGATTATGTGGAGGCTGTAAGGCTTTTTCCTAAGCTCATAATACCACGCTATATTGTCTATCCAAAGAACAAGAAAACCTACATTACTGAAATGCGGTGGGTACTGCCATCGGGACCCAGGATGCAACTGATGTTCTTGGTTACTTCTGTGACAGGCGATTTTTCATGGATTTCACAGGCAGTGTCAGCATCAAAAGTCCAGTTAGTAGCCCCCCATTGTTTTCACAATTTGATTCAGAACATCAACTGCAACACATCCACAGACAAACAAAATCACAGAAAAGATCTTCAAATATCTTCTAAGGTCTCTCTTTTCCCTGAAAGATCTTTATGCTTTTTATTGTATGAACAGTCAGTATGATCACTTATACTAGTACTGAAGTGGAAAGTTAACCATGAACAAGGAGAAATTCAGCAGAAACAGAAATTTGGGGAAGAAGAATTGGTCTTACCCTCAGATTGAGGCAGCTTAGCATCTACATATAGTTGTTTCACGACAAAACATAACGATAGAATCGATACAACGAGTAAATGCTTGAAGAACATCTTTGAAACTGAAAAGTTAGGAAAGATGCCTTCAACTCTCAAGTTCTTGAAATTCCCCAGATTCCCTGTATCTTCTTAGCTAAAATATGATAACTGTTACATGTTGATCAATCTTTATAATATATGGTAAGAGTAAAAATGTTATGAATGAGACAGTTATAAGCAAAAAAGCTAGACAATGAAACTTAAACAACCATCCGGATGGGATATTTTGTCTATCAGCTAAGATGAATTTGAAGTCATGCTAATTAAGTAATCAATTACTGTTGTCTTGTTTTCTATGTCGTTTTACCATACATTAAGAAAGCGTTTCGTAAAGTAATAAAAGATTTCGGAAATCTTTCATTAATAATAGTGATTGACAGATAATATAAAAAATAATTTTATTACTACATTCATTTTAATTATTAAAATATCTCTAAGATAATCTTAGTTTTTGTCATTATTTTATCCTTACTTATTAAATTTTAAGGACAAAAAAGCCCTCAATTTTTAATTAAAGTAATAAATAATATAGAAAATATTTTTATATTTATTAATTTTTCATATAATAAATAAAATAATATATAATTATTCTTCAATTACTTCCAACCAAACATAATAATTATTTATATATATTAATTTTATCAAATATTGTAATAAATTTATACTAGTAATTTCTTAGATAATCTATCGTTATAATAATATTTCATTTTTAGTAATAAAAAATTACATGAACCAGATGCATCCTAAGAAGATAAAAATAAAATTTGCTTTGGAATATATTTGACATTTAGATATTGTATATATTTTCGACAAAAGATGAATAATTGTGATAAAAAGGCTTTTAAGTTTATGACAACAATGTTATGTGCATATAGAAGATACTTTGTGATCACTATTCCGACACGACAGTAATTAGTTATGGATTACATCTTGTATGATTTGTAACTTTTTTTTTTTTAATTCTGTTACAAATAAACAATCCCTTCCTTTGTCATTTGACAACCTGAATATTTTGCTCTCAAGTCTTCAAGTTCTTTATGGCAACTTTCATTTATATTTTCTCTCAAGTTCTTTTGGCAAAGTAATCATCCACAGATCGATAAAATTGGCGGTGGATTGGGGTTAAAAGAATTTTAACCTTCCAAAGTTTAAGGGTTAAAAGAATTGCGGGTAGACGATTTTAATCTAGAAACAAATGATTTTAATCTATATTTATTATAAGAAGATCTGAATGTATTTTTTTATGTAATTTTAACATTATTTCTTTTTATTTTTGTATAAATACATGATTATACACAAGTAAAGAGATGATAAATTATATTTTTATATTGTTACTTCCTACAATATTGACAAGAGAACTTAATAATATAAAAAGGAACGTAAATTTTCGAATAACAAGTTGAATTATTTTTAAACATTTTACTTTATCTTAATCACTTGCATAAGATTACATAATTAACTTTACATACTTGTCATTGATAGAATTTTCATCATCAATACATATTTATACTTCTGTACTGAAATTGTCTTGTTGCGAATTAGTAATTTACTTTATTTTCTTTTTAATTTGAACGAAAGAATAATAATTTTATAAATAAAACATATCGTGAAATGTTGAAAAATTAAATTCAGCGGCCCTTTCCACTTTACTTAGGCTCATAATTTGGCTAAAGAATAATGTTATGTGTATCTATTTTTGATATATAATTCATGTATACAGTGATGTATCATTATGTAATTAGATGATTTTAAAACATGTGTCACCATATGATAAAGAAATATCTAATCATATGATGACACTTTATCTATATACATAAATTATGTATCAAAAATAGATATACATAATTTTATTGTTGGGCTAAAATATCAAATGAGTCATCATGAAAAGGGAAAAATTAGTCCTCCACGTGTCAACTACAGGATATCACAGTATTTAAAAGGATTATTTGACATGATCCTACAACAACACCCACAATTATTTCTGCAATCTTCTTCTTTGCAGGTTTGTAGTCTGCCCAAGCAAACCCACTAAGCTATTATTATTATAATCAGAAACAAACATATAGATTTGGCATGAAATTGTACTTTCTAAATTGATTACTTAAATATGTCATTCTCTTGTGATAAAAATTGGATGAAACAGGGGAAATGTCAACTCTTTGATTCCAGTAACATGTATTTGAGCTAATTAAGACAAAAATATATAATTTCAGTAGTGTATGCTCTAAGTTGCATATTTTGAAATTTGTTATATGTCTAGTTCTTTAATATGTTTCTGACATCTTTAGCCTCTCCCAGCAAGTGGGTATTATAAGATTTTCAAGGCATTTTCAACAGTTTCTGATGCATATCTATGATGAACTAAGGTAGATTACATTACATTGTATTTTTCATGCAACAGTAGCATTTGAATGACATTGTTTGAACAAGATTTTATTATGTGAAATTATAAGAGGAGAAATCACTCAAAGGAATCCACCACAGAAATTGCTGATACGAGGGGGCCATAGACTTCCCTTTCAGGAAGAGCAGTAGTCCCTTTGCTGGCAAAGTAAAACGGATCTCTAAAATGTTACCCATGACGGTAGCATTATATTTTCTTGTAACAGGCTTTAGAATCCCTGAAGCTTTAGATTCTATATCAAAATCGTTCTACGCTTGTTTGTCCTGCAACATGGCAATCCGGTAAAACCTTTGTAGTACGTCCTTTCCTGTGAGGAACAAACTTCAGCTGAATCTATGACCCACAGCACCTTGAAACATGGCCCGAGCTTGGGAACCAGATTGCATAATTGGGAAAACACTTAAGGTCAAGAATATATTATTCTATAAGAAGATAAAAAAATTAAAATAAAAAATTGATAATTCTGAAATATGTTTTCAAGGGCAGGACAGTTGCTTTCTTGACACATCACTTAAAAAGCACAGAAGGAACAAACTAATATCGGCCATTGCCTCACATGGCAAAAGTGCAAAATGAGATTTTCATGTTCAAGAATCTGACTCCTGTGAATCTCAAAGATCTTAGAAGACAAACAAATGCAGATGAAGATTGGATGATAAAATGAATGATCATGTATTGGTTGCTAAGGCTTACTTAAGCAAAAAGGCCAAGAAAGGGAACTTACAAGTTGTTTGCCGCTGAATAACTTTGAAACAAGATCCATGAAGCTTTATAAGATTCTAGTGTTGCAAACACAAAATCGTGGCTATCTCGTTCCAGAATTCTTGGTAACCCTACTTTTATTTTGAAGAGAGCTGCTTCACAACAATTATAGTACCATCATATAATTGTCCCTGCACAGAAAAACTGTAATTATTTTAAGCAGATCATTGGAGAAATTTATTATATTAAGAAAGATATATAATTGTGGCCCTAAAGATTAAAAAATACACCTTGTAAACAGATCCAAAACCACCTTCTACAATCTTGTTCACAGGATCAAAATTGTCAGTGGCAGCTTTAATTTACTTCAAGGAAAAAGAAATTGTTTTCAGATCTGATCCATTTAAAACATCTACCCAAAGAACTAAACAGAAACAGCTATATTAAGGTAATGACCTCATAGTTGCTAGCCACCAAGAGATATTTGCAGATAAATCATCACCCAAATGAGATAGTCTTTCCAAGTTCACACTTTAGAGAAAAATTTTTGAACATGGTTGCAACAAATATCCTACAAGATTAAAGAAGACCAAACCATTTACTTTTCGCCTCCTGATTCTGGAATAGTATCTCCAACCAAGGATACCCAGTGCCAAGATTACGAGACATGATCCTACGACAACACCCACAATGATTTCTGCAATCTTCTTCTTTGCAGGATTGTAGTCAGCCCAAGCAAACCCACTAAGCAATTATTATTACAATCAGAAACATACATATAGTTTTGGGCATGAATTTGTACTTTCTGAATAGATCACTTAAATATGTCATTCTCTTGTGATAAAAATTGGATGAAACAGAGGAAATGTCAACTCTTTGATTCCAGTATACATGTATTTGAGCTAATTAAGACAAAATATATAATTTCAGTAATGTATGCTCTAAGTTGCATATTCTGAAATTTGTTACAAGTCTAGTTCTTTAATATGATTCTGACATCTTTAGCCTCTCCCAGCAAATGGGCATTATAAGATTTTCAAGGCGTTTTCAACAATTTCTGATGCATATCTATGATTGACTAAGGTAGATTACATTATATTGTATTTTTCATTCAACAGTAGCATCTGAATGGCATTGTTTGAACAAGACTTTAATATGTGAAATTATAAGAGGAGAAATCACTCACCGGAATCCACCACAGAAATTGCTGATACGAGGGGGCCGTAGACTCCCCTTTCAGGAAGAGCGTTAGTCCCTTTGCCAGCAAATTAAAACAGATCTCTAAAATGTTATCCGTGATGGTACCATCATATTTTCTTGTAACTGGATTTAGAATCCCTGAAGCTTTAGCTTCTCTATCAAAATCCTTCTAGACTTGTTTGTCCTGCAACATGGCAATCCAGTAAAACCTTGTAGTATGCCCTTCCCTGTGAGGAGCAAACTTCAGCTGAACCTATGATCCATGGCTCCTTGGAATTTAGCCCGAGTTTGGAAACCATATAGCATAATTGGGAAAACACTTAAGGTCAGGAATATGTTACTCGATGAAAAAATTTAAGAAAAAGGAAAATTGATTTCTTGACAGATATGTTTTCAAGAGACTGGTTTCTCGACAGATCAATGAAAAAGCAAAGCAGGGACAATCTAATATCAGCCTCTGCCTCACATGGCAAATGTGCAAAATAAGAGTTTCATGTTCAGGAATCTGACACCTCTGAATCTCAAAGACCTTAGAAGACAAACAAACGGAGATGAAGATTGGATGATATAATGAATGATACAAGCAGACTTCTTGATGTATTGGTTGTTAAGGCTCACTTAAGCAAAAAGGCTAAAAGGGGGAACTTACAAGTTTTTTGCCGCCGAATAACTTCAAAACAAGTTCAGATTTCAATTCTTAAGTAACAGAACAAATTATAAAGAAGATATCAGCACTGGGATCCATCATATGTGACTGTGACACAGAGAAGTAAAGAGAGTGGATTATTGAATCACTGATATTTAGAACTTTTATTTTCAAGTAATTTAAACATGCATTTCTTAGTTTTGGAACTTTTATTTTTCATAAAGCCTTGACTAATACATAAAAATTACAAGGAAATAAAATGCAAGCCTTGAAAACTAGATGCATACAATGAACCAGAATAACAAAATGACACAAATTATTTTTCTTCTATAGCAGAAGACATTCTACTTAGTATTAACAAACAATCCCTTGTGGCTCAAAACATATGAGAAACCAAGTCCATGGTGGGCCTGAATTCAGGATTAGAACCTAAGCAATCAATTGCTAGTTTTATGACTGCCATCAATTGATCACGAATAGCAGGCGAAGGAAGTGGAAGACGTGGATCCAAAACATTGTTCAACAACATGTTCTCCCAAGTGAAAGGAGAGGACAAAGAAGGAATGATATCACCTGGATGATTTCCCTTAATCACTTCTAATGCTAACACTCCAAAACTATATACATCGCATTTCTCAGTCACCTTCATGGTGTAAGCCAATTCTGCAAAGTTAAAGATAAATCATAAGAACCTGTATTGCAACTTTTCTTTATGTGTTTAATTAATGAATCAGACAACTATAGCAAATGAATTATATATACCTGGTGCAATGTATCCATATGTGCCGGCAATTTGCGTCCAATTGGATGAGTCTGACTTGAGAAATTTGGCAATTCCAAAGTCTGAAACATGAGCTTCATATTCTGAATCCAACAACACATTTTTGCTTGATATGTCTCGATGGACTATTGGTGGGCAACAACCACGGTGCAAGTAGGACAAGGCTTCCGCCACACCTTTTAAGATATTTACTCTCTTACCCCAATCCAATTCTCTTGCTTTAGCTTCTTTACTAAAGAATGTGGCCAAGCTACCTCTTTCAAAATACTCATAAACTAAAAAAGAGTGTTGAGAATGTACACAAAAACCAAAAAATTTCACAATATTTCGATGTCGTATTTTTGTTAATACACTTATTTCATTCAAAAACTCTTTTTGGTCATCTATATCATCAAGATGAAACGAGTGAAATTCTTTTATTGCCAAAATAGGCCCTGATAGAAGTTGTGCTTTGTAAACACTTCCAGATCCACCACTCCCAATACAATACTTGGCATCAAAATTCTCTGTTACACTTGCAATTTCTTCAAACATTGTTTTTCCATCAAAATTTAATACCGAAAGAAATTTATAATTGTTCACACTTCTACGTTCTTTCTGTAACTCCTGTTTCTTTCTCCGAAAACAAAAGGACATTATTGTCACAACAATTATAAGAGCAAGTGCTCCCAAAGCAACAAAGGAAATTACCAACCTCTTTTCTAAGACATGTTTTTGTGAAGTGAGAGAGCTGCAAGGTGTGAATCCACTAACATTGCCACACAATCCTTTATTCCCTTGTAATGCTTCAATTGGAGCATCTCGAAATGCTTTGTTGTTGGGAATTGGACCTTGTAACTTGTTATAAGATATGTCAATACGTGACAATCCATGCATATCTTCAAAGCAACTTGGGATGAAACCAGAAAGGTTATTATAGGAAAGATTTAGATATTCCAAACTCTCCATGTTACAAATTTGAGACGGTATCTCTCCTTTAAGTAAATTATGACTCAAATCTAGTTCTGAGAGTTGAATCAAATTACCCAATTGAAATGGAATTTCGAGACTAAACTGATTGTTTCTCAAATTTAAGTAATGCAATCTCAACAGGCTTCCTAATTCTCCTGGGATTGACTTGCATAATCTATTTGTGGACAAATCAAGGTACTCAAGTTCCGTGAGTAATCCAACTTCACGAGGTATACCTCCAGAGAGATGATTCCCCATTAAAACAAGTTTGTTAAGAGAAGTCAGCTTTCCAAGTTCCACTGGAACCTCTCCAATTAAATGATTTGAAGAAAGGTCAAGTTCATGTAATTCAATCGAATTTTGAATATGCAGCACAATACTTCCAGTAATATTATTTCCAGAGACATTTAAAGTACCTAACCGAGAGCACCTTCCCCAAGTTGACGAGATTTCACCATAAAATTTGTTGTGACTAAGATCTATGAAAGTTAGATTTGGATAGACACCAAAATCCTCAGAAATATTTCCAATAAATTGGTTCTTTTCGAGGCGAACTCTAATTAAGCTTTTGCAATATCTCAAATCTTGGGGGATATGACCAATCAAATTGTTCCCACCAACGCGAAAATGGGTAAGTGATCCGCTTCGACAAATATTATAGGGAAGATAACCAGTGAATTGATTATAAGACAACTCTAGATCAATCAACTTTATGAAATTTCCAATTTCATAAGGAATGATGCTAGAAAGGTTGTTGAAGCTAAGATACAGATATTCCACATTGCTTAGATTTCCAATGCTACGAGGAATAGAGCCACTCAGGTGATTCAAGCTCAACTTCAAATCTGAAATAGACTTCAAGTTGCCTATCTCCTCAGGAATGGGGCCAGAAAGGTTATTGGTGTAGAGGTATAAAAATTTTAAATTGCTCAAATTTCCAATTGAATGAGGAATAGAACCAGTCAGGTGATTTATGCCTAACTCCAAATCTGAAATAGACTTTAACTTTCCTATCTCCTCAGGAATGGAGCCAGAAAGGTTATTGGTGTGGAGATATAAAACTTCTAAATTGCTCAAATTTCCAATGGAATGAGGAATAGAGCCACTCAATTGATTTTCACTCAACTTTAGATTTGAAATAGACTTTAAGTTGCCTATTTCCTTAGGAATAGCGCCAGAAAGGCTGTTGGAGATAAGGTATAAAATTTTTAATTTGCTCAAATTTCCAATGGAACGAGGAATAGAGCCACTCAAGTGATTTATGCCTAACTGCAAATCCGAAATAGACTTCAAGTTGCCTATCTCCTCAGGAATGGAGCCAAAAAGGCTATTGGTGTGGAGGTATAAAACTTCTAAATTGCTCAAATTTCCAATGGAACAAGGAATAAAGCCACTCAGGTGATTTATGCCCAAATCCAAAGTTGAAATAGACTTCAAGTTACCTATCTCCTCAGGAATGGAGCCAGAAAGGTTGTTGGTGTAAAGGTATAAAACTTTTAAATTGCTCAAATTTCCAATGGAACGAGGAATAGAGCCACTCAACTGATTTTCACTTAATGTTAGATTTGAAACGGACTTCAAGTTGCCTATCTCCTCAGGAATGGAGCCAGAAAGGTTGTTGGTGTGGAGGTATAAAACTTTTAAGTTGCTCAAATTTCCAATGGAACGAGGAATAGAGCCACTCAACTGATTTTCACTTAATGTTAGATTTGAAACGGACTTCAAGTTGCCTATCTCCTCAGGAATGGAGCCAGAAAGGTTGTTGGTGTGGAGGTATAAAACTTTTAAGTTGCTCAAATTTCCAATGGAACGAAGAATAGAGCCACTTAGGTGATTTTTGCCCAACTGCAAATCTAAAATAGACTTTAAGTTGCCTATCTCCTCAGGAATGGAGCCAGAAAGGTTGTTGGTGTGGAGGTATAAAACTTTTAAGTTGCTCAAATTTCCAATGGAACAAGGAATAGAACCACTCAAGTGATTTTTGCCCAACTCCAAATCTGAAATAGACTTCAAGTTGCCTATCTCCTCAGGAATGGAGCCAAAAAGGTTGTTGGTGTGGAGGTATAAAACTTCTAAATTGCTCAAATTTACAATGGAACGAGGAATAGAGCCACTCAAGTGATTTATGCTCAACACTAAATTCGAAATAGACTTCAAGTTGCCTATTTCTTGAGGAATTTCGCCCGAAAGGTTATTGGTGTGAAGGTATAAAGCTCTTAAGTTGCTCAAATTTCCAATAGAATGAGGAATAAAGCCACTCAATTGATTATCCCCCAAAGCTAAATCTGTTAGGGAGTTTAAATTTCCTATCTCATTAGGAACAGAACCAGATAACTTATTTGAATAAAGGTAAAGGACCTCTAGATTTTTTAGGCCACTAATTTGAGGAGGGATGACACCAAAGAGTTCATTCACACTTAGATCAATGAGAGTAAGATTGGGAAATAATGAGAAAGATAGTTTATGAAGTGTGCCTTTTAGACTTGTGCTGGTCAAGTTAATACTTGTGATACTTCCAGCACGATTGCAAGAAATTCCAAACCAAGTACATGGACTTATCTTGGTTTTAAGGTGGGTAGAAGTGTTTGTGGCATTTGCAGAAGAAAGAGCCCATGATGACAGAAGAGAATGGCTGTGGTTTTGAAGGCTGGCTTTCCATTTGAGAAGAGCTAGTGCTTCTTGAGTAGAAGTAGAAGCAACATCAGGTGAAGAATGAGACATAACAACAAACAAGAGCAGGAAAACAAGTGAAAAAACTCTCAGCAAGGTTGACAACCCCATTTTTCTGTTCCAAATTATGTAATGCATATCGCAATTTGGAAACACTGATATATATAAGCAATTAATAATGCACACTTTAATGCCAGAAAAGTTTCCCCTCTAATTTCCAACCCACTAAATACAATTTTCTACAACCTCTTGATGTGGATGGTGATGTTTCTTGTCCTCTGTTGACTCAAAAACGTGTCTCAATTACAATGAAGGTAATTGAGAAATGTAATGTATATAGTTTTGGAGTCTTAGCATTAGAAGTGATTAAGGGAAAACATTTTTTGGATCAAGGCCTTCCATTTCCTCCTACTACTCAGGATTAACCGATGGCAATCATAAAACTAGGAATTGATTGCTTGGATTCCAATCCAAAATATAGGCCGATGGTTTTTTCTTTGCTTTTGTAAATGTATTTGCCAAATCATGAACCTCAACGGATCATGTCTAATAAATATATTTATTTATATATGTTTTGAGTATAATATATATCATATCCTCGCAGGATCTAATGTATCTAATTTGTTATCTAAGTTGCCCCGTAAGCTATGTTAAACAGTGATGAAACAAATAATAATTCTCTTTTTTTTTTTTTTTTACTTTTAAAGGGAGATTTCCAAATGTAAATAAGATATTTTTATTAACAGGGTAATCATATTTTATATGGTACTAGCAACCATTGCCATTTCATTTTTTTAATTTAGTAATAAATTATAAAATTATTCATTCAATTATTTAAATTAAATATTTATGCAAGTTCATTTTCGTAATTTAAATAATTATTGTGGGTATATTTTGCATTTTATAATGTAAAATCAGCTATAGAATGATCTGTTTCAAAAGCAACAAATTAGAGCATTTAGAATCCTCTTATAAATCTGATTATTTTATAATCAACTCCAAACTTAATCAATTTTAAAAGTTGTTTAAAGAACAGAAAATTAAAAGTAATCTTGATAATTTGATAAAGGGATAAATTTGTGATTGTAAATTTATTCGAAAGCAAGGATAGAATTATAATAAAAAATTTTATTCTTCATTTTTTCATATCCATATTCAGTAAAAGAAAGAGGTGGACCACTTTAATAAAGAAAAATGAAATTTAAAGTGATAGACTAATTCAAATTTGACTAATTCAATTTCATTGCTAATGTAGTTTTCTGAGAAATAATTTTTTTGATAGAGAAATCTTTTTGAAAAAGAAAAATAGAATTATATAATATCGAAAAGATGTTTATGGAGAAAAGCAAAATTCAGTTATAATTCACATGTTTAATGGGACGGGATAATGGTCCATCTAAGCTCCGACACTTAAAAGTCTATAGTCATTTAATTGTAATTGGCTAAATTGCTTCTATGAATTCAATGATTAAAACATTGAAAGAAATTTAGATATGTTAGAATAATAATTTAGATACATTGATTAAATTTTGTTATCATGTAATAAAATCGGATAAATATATAATCTATAAAGAATTTATATTATGAGTTTGATATAATTATTCAAAAATAAACTAATACATTTCGTATTGTGATTATTAATCTGAGTTATACGTGTAGGTTAATATATACGTTTTTCAAATCACAAATATCATGTGAAGATCATAAAAGGAGCAATTGGGCAACCATTTAAATTTGGAGCTCAATTTCTTAATTATAAAATATCATGGAAAATGTAACCTTCATTTATTCTTGTAAATAATCATCTGGAAAAGGTTTTTGTTTTCCCCCTCTTTTTGTCACAAAAAGAAAGGAAAATCATGAGAAAATTCAAAGCATTTACCTAGTGAAATGGGATGCCCATGTTCCAAAAGTTGTAAAGGGACTATTTTTCGACAAAGAAATTTTACTTTATATTGTGGACCTAAATTTCACACCCATCAAAATCAATCAACTAAATATCCTATTAGAATTAATGGAGAAAACCGCGTCTTTTTATATAAAAAAATTAAAAATATATATAATTTTGTTCATATTTTAATAGGAATAAAACATTATATTATGCACAAAAAATTTTCTTCTTCTTATGTTTTTAAAAAAATATATATATATAAATTGTAAATTAGAATTTGTCAAGTCCGAATGTTAAATAAAAAACTAAAAGGAAAAGAAAAGAAAAGAAAATTGAGTGCAATCATGTGAATTGATTATCTTCCAAAAGAAAGCGCGTTTCTTTTGAAACCATAGAGACCACTCAACTCTCCATGTTATTTTATGGGAAATTATAATAAAAGGCCAAAATTAAGGGGTTTAAGCAAAATTGCCCAAAACAATCAGGTTAAAGCAAAAATGCCCAACTTTTATGAAATGACCAAACTGCCCCTATATGTAAACAAAGAAACTTTTCATATTTCCCACGGTAAACTTCCATGGTTCACTGTGCAAATACAAAGAAAAAATGCACAGTTCCACTGTCCCATGGTCATCCCATGGTCGCACAAATTTTCAATGATTTTCGTGCTTTTCGACCACCAAAAATGACAAATAAGGTTAATATATCTTTCCTAATCTTGTTTGAATCAAGTTATTGTTCATATTATTGAGATTTGAGTGAGATTTTGTGGTTTAAAACTTTAGGGTTTTGATTTTGAATAATGCTTAAAATGTTTTGATTTTTGGTTGTTTTCGTTGAATTTGTTGAGGGGTTTTGTGTTATAGTCTATGTAGATTTGATTTGTGTTGAAATTGGAGGTTGAAACGATGAATCTGTGGCTGAAAAATGCATTTAAAGTGATCGATAGTCCAACCGTGGGAACAATGCATCCCACAGTCAGGACAGATTGACCGTGGGTTAGGGGGTTATGTAGCGTTTTCAAAACATTAGGGAGCTAGCTAAGAGCCATTAGTCCACGTTGGGTTTTTCTGAAATTTTCCATGTGACAGTGGGCTGATGCCATGAATACCATGGGTTAGGGGAAAAAATTACTTTTTTGAAACTATAGGGGCGCTAATATATTAGAAAATTACTGAGGGGGCAAGGGATAAAAACTGGACATGTTTGTAATAGAAATTTTCTTAGGGGGTAAATTGATATTTTTTATATCTAGGGTTTCTCAACGTGTAGTTTTCGAATTTTATATTCATTTTTTTTGTTTTAGGGTTTTTTAATATGTAGTTTTTAAATTTGAGATTCGATTTTTTGAATTTTCATTTAACACCATTTTATGTTCTTTTGTATCAAAAAACATCTATCTACTCTTAACCTATTATTTAAATCTTTCATGTATTATGTAATTTCAAAATACTCCCTATATTTTTAAAATATTTATTTTTCCTCCTACAATTACCTAACATTGCATTTACCACCCTTGTATGTTGTCTCATATCAAAATACATATATCTATTCCTAAAATTTCATTTATAATGCTCTTACAATGTTTAATATCAAAATGCCCCCATATTTTTATAACATTTCATTTGACCCCTCATAATTATCTAACATTTTATTTAACACCCTTGTATGTTGTCTTGTATCAAAGTATACTTATCTATTCTTAACATGTCATTTAAATCATTTATATATTGTATTATATCAAAATACCCTCATATTTATCTAACATTGCATTTAACCTCTATATTATTATCTGCTATTCAAATACCCCCTTTATATGACATATAAACTAGATTTAACAAATAAAATTAAGTTTTTAGATTAAGATTCGTATAAATACCTTTTTTTCACGAATAACCTTTTTTCAAATCGAATTCAAAAATATGAACTTCTTTCGTCCAAACGAACCCGTACTAATTGATATTGAGTAAAAATGAGAGTGAGTGTTTGAGTGATATGAGAAGTGTGTGTCATAAGAGTGAGTGGGGGGGTTTATATAGATGTGATGAAGAGTAATTTTAGTATTTTAAAAAAAGTTTAGGGTATTTTTGTTTAAGAATAGGAAATTTGGGCATTTTTGCTTAAGAATAGTGAAATTGGGCATTTTTGCTTAATGGAGAGGTATTTCGGCCATTTATTAAAATTTCCCTTATTTTTATTGTGATTTTGTATTTCAACAATGGTTTTTTCTTTGCTTTTGTAAATGTATTTGCCAAATCATGAACCACAACGGATCATGTCTAATAAGTATATTTATTTATTAGAGTTTTGAGTATAATATATATCATATCCTCCCAGGAACTAATGTATCTAATTTGTTATCTAAGTTGCCCGTAAGCTATGTTGAACAGTGATGAAACAAATAATAATTCTCTTTTTTTTTTTTAATACTTTTAAAGGGAGATTTCCAAATGTAAATAAGATGTATTTATCAACAGGGTAATCATATTTTATATGGTTCTAGCAAGCAGCCATTGCCATTTCATTTTTTTAATTTAGTAATAAATTATAAAATTATTCATTCAATTATTTAAATTAAATATTTATGCAAGTTCATTTTCGTAATTTAAAAAATTATTGTGGGTATATTTGGCATTTTATAATGTAAAATCAGCTATAGAATGATCTGTTTGAAAGGCTACAAATTAGAGCATTTAGAATCCTCTTATAAATCTGATTATTTTATAATCAACTCTAAACTTAATCAGTTTTAAAAGTTGATTAAAGAACAGAAAATTAAAAGTAATCTTGATAATTTGATAAAGGGATAAACTTGTTATTGTAAATTTATTGGAAAGCAAGGATATAATTATAATAAAAAATTTTATTCTTCATTTTTTCATATCCATATTCAGTAAAAGAAAGAGGTGGACCACTTTAATAAAGAAAATTTTTAATTGTCTCTGTCTTGCATTCATTCAAACTTAAAAATGAAATTTAAAGTGATAGACTAATTCAAATTTGACTAATTCAATTTCGTTGCTAATGTAGTTTTCTGAGACATAATTTTTTTGGCAACTTGCTCCTTGATAATGTGGACAATAAATTTTGTGTAACTCTAATTGGCAAATTGGTTTCTCATGTAGTTGCAGAGTATGACATATAATTAAAGCTTGATAATGTAGTCCGACCTAGTCAAGGTCTTAACAAAAGATTTATGTTTTAACCATAAATATATTATATAAATTAATATAATTAAAATACAAACATTTTAATATTAAATATAACGATTTCAAAATTGAGAGTTGAAGAACATATCTTATAACGGGTTACAAGGTCCAATTCCTAACAACAATGCATTTTGAGATGCTCCAATTGAAGCATTACAAGGGAACAAAGAATTGTGTGGCAATGTTAGTGGACTGCCACCTTGTAGCGCTTTCATTTCATGCAGACACATCTTAGGAAAATGGTTAGAAATTTCCTTTGCTGCTTTAGGAGTACTTGCTCTTTTAATTGTCGTGACGATAATGTTCTTTTGTTTTTGGAGAAAAAAACAAGAGTTACAGAACGAATGCAGAATTGTGAATAAAGATAATTTTTTTTTTCGGTACTAAATTTTGATGGGAAAATATTGTTTGAAGAAATTGTGAGTCCAACCGAGAATTTTGATGCCAAGTATTGCATCGGGAGTGGTGGATTTGGAAGTGTTTACAAAGCACAACTTCTACCAAAGGTTATTTTGGCAATAAAGAAATCTCACTCATTTCATTCTAATGAGATAAATGACCAAAAAGAGTTTTTGAATGAAATAAGAACATTAACAGAGATACGACATCGAAATATTGTGAAATTTTTCGGTTTTTGTATATATTCTCAACACTCTTTTTTGGTGTACGAGCATCTTGAAAGAGGTAGTTTGGCCACATTCTTGGGTAATGAAGCTCCAGCAAGAGAATTGGATTGGGGTAAAAGACTAAATATTTTAAAAGATGTGGTTGAAGCCTTGTCCTACCTACACCATGGTTGCTCCCCACCAATAGTCCATCGAGACATATCAAGCAAAAATGTGTTGTTGGATTCAGATTATGAAGCTCATGTTTCAGACTTTGGAATTGCCAAATTTCTCGAGCCAGACTCATCGAATTGGACACAAGTTGCAAGCACATATGGATATATTGCACCAGGTATATATAATTCATTTGCTATTGTTTGATTTATTAATTAGATGCATTAAAAACAGTTACGACCTGTGTTCTCATGAATTGTCTTTCACTTTGCAGAATTGGCTTACACGATGAAGGTAACTGAGAAATGTGATGTATATAGCTTTGGAGTGCTAGCATTAGAAGTGATCAAGGGAAAACATCCAGGTGATGTCATTCCTTCTCTATCATCTCCTTTCACTTGGGAGAACATTTTGTTGAACAATGTTTTGTACCAACGCCTTCCACCTCCTCCGCCTACCAGTCAAGATCAACTGATGGTTGTCATAAAGCTAGCAATTGATTGTTTGGATTCCAATCCAAATTGTAGGCCGACCATGAACACGGTTTCTCATTTGTTTATGCAAATGTATTTGACAAATTATGAATATTTGTGATAATATTTCCTAGTTTTTATTTTCACAATAGTTTTTTATCTTACTTTTTGTAAATGTATTTGGCAAATCATGAACCGCAACGGATCATATGTAATAAATATATTTATTCAAATATGTTTTGAGTATAATATATATTTGTTTCAAAAGCTAAAAAATAGAGCTTCTAGAATCCTTTTACAAATCTGATTATGCTATAATCAGCTTCAAACTTGATCAGTTTTTAAAAATGTTTAAAGATCAGAAAATTAAAAGTTATGTTGATAATTTGATAAAGGGATAATTTTGTTATTTTGTTAATGTAAATTCCTTAGAAAGTGAGGATATAGTTGTAATAAAAAAAAATTCTTATTTTTCCATAGTGATATTCAATAAAAAAAAGAGGTCGACTACTTCAATAAAGAAATTTCTTTGTGTGTCTCTGTCTTGCATTCCTTCAAATTTAATAATGAAATTTAAAAAGATAGAGGTAGACTCATTCAATTTTGTTGCTCAAGTAGTTTTCTGAGACATTATTTTTTTTTTCAACTTGTGCCTTGATAATGTGGGCAATAAATTTTCTGCTACTCTAATTGGCAAATTAGTTTATCATACAGTTGCAGAGTAGAACATTTAATTAAAGGTTGATAATGTAGTCGACGCCCTAGTCAAAGTGTTAAAAAAATATTATTTTAATAAAAACAAATATATCATATATATAAAAATATAATTAAAATACAATCGAATTCATAATTAAATATACCGATTTCAAGATTAAGAGTAAAAAAAACCTTAAATATAATGGGCAAATAAAATTTTATAATAAATTTAGGTCAAACATCGAGGTCTGTAAAACCCATGGTTTCCTTAAAATAAATTTATCTCATTCTTTTGTGTGTTTAAGGATTTAAACGGCTTTTGTTTTCTAGGGCTGCTGGTGGGTGTTATTTTGCATTATTGAATCATGGAAAATTGGTAGCCATTAATGCATGAATCAAATAACTTGAGTAACTAGGAAAGTGTCAATGCCTTTCCATTTCTTATTAATTTTGGCAATAATTTCTTCATAAAAATCCAACTGTGAATACTAAATTTCAGACTTTGACTCCCATCAATCACATTTGTTGATAATAATACTGGTTTCTTTGATCGCCATACTTCATATTCCATATCTAAAGTTATGGTTCAAATTTTTAGATTATAATTAAGGGTGGATGTGACCTGGTCAAACCTAAACACCCCTTAACCCAAGTTTAGTTCAAATAAAAAATAGTTTAATTTGAGTTTATTCTTTATTTTTTTTTAAGATATGGTTCAAATTATTTATTTTTTTAAGTAAAAAAGATCAAAATTTTAGTTAGATTTTGAACAATTAACTTTATTCTTTGCTTTTGAGATTCTTCATATCTCTTCTACTTAAAACACGTTCCATGTTCTTTATTAATTAAATTAAGTAGAAATTGTTCATTCTAGCTCAACAAAATTCATAGAGCCCTAGACCAAAGGAAGAACACCATTGGGCTTCGATGTTTATGGGAATCCAAACGATGAGCTATAATATTATTTGCCGAAACTACTCTTATATATAATTTTGTTTATTTGGGCATGTCTCATGAGAGAACAATTAATTTACTAGTATAAATTTAAAAAAAAAAAAAAGGGCCATATTTTGGTGGGTAGTGTTGTCATTTCAGTTAGGTGTCTTATTTTCATTTTATCCATGTGATTATATACAGATAACGTGGAAAATTTTAAAGGAATGATATAAACAATGAGAACCAATTAAAAGGGTCTTTCATGGGATATATAAAGGTGATTTTGGCTCGGTTGAATCCATCATTCAACTCGAATAATCTAAAATAAAGTTGGAGCATTAGCTCAATAATTCAATTTAAATATTGCTCGTTTGTCTTTTTGACGACATTGTTCATATCACAAGTAATTCTACTTATCTCATCTGTAAGACTGTTTACCTCATTAGCTACCTTCCAACAACATTATCTACCAACACTAAAATTAAGAATAATAGATTTGAGCTGAACTCGAATCAACATTGAGTTCGGCATGAATCCACCCTTACATATTAAATTACATTCACATGATAAAGAACCAAATTACAATTGAAACTCATTGTTTTCTTGCTTCAAGATGGAATAATCTAATATTTTTTGAGTCCTTAACTACTAGATGTTGCTTTTCAGACAAGTAATAATATGGTATCAGAGAAAAAGTTGGATCCTGAAACTCTCCTTTCTATTTGGCAGAATTGGCAAAACATGTAACATAAATCAAACTCAAATCTAAAGAGAACAGATTCCATATCACATGCATATATGAGTACAAATGTTGGTACATTTCTTCAAAGATTTAATACTAATTCAGTCCTCTACTGTTAAATTGAGCTTCTGGGACAGCAACAAATATGCTATTGATACATTGCCTCCTAAATGTTAACGAAGTTTACGACCAAAAGATAGATAAAGAGAAAGTGAGAGACAGTACCTGTAAGGTTCTTTATACTAGACACTGGTATTGATGTTTGAAGAGCCAGACCGTGATGGCGTAGATGCTGAAAGTAGAACATCTGAATTCCCATCTGTAGCAAATTTATACCTCAAATATGATTCATCATCAATTGTGTAGAGGTCCTGGGGTGGTGTTGGATGCTGAGTTTGACTGCGGTTCAGTTCATGGAAGTCTCTTATGGCTTTGAACCTCAAATCTTGACTGTGACTACCTACTTCAGGTGTGAAATCTGGGATCGCTGTTTTCCCTTCCATCATGCTTACAGCTTCGGACATAGCTGGCCTTAATGTTGGTGAAGCATTTGTACACACTAGAGATGTTCTTATCATCCTTTCAGCTTCCTCTTTGTTGTATTCTGATCCCAGCTTTGGATCTACTAGCTCCATTATCTTCTTTTCTTGCTGCAACTTACAAGCCTGCAAAAGACACGCCATTAAGGACTAATATAACATCCATCATCAACACGTAATAGAATGTTAGTTTCTTACCCAATCTAGAAGACAACTGCAATCCTCAGCTGGACCATAACTCTTGTTGTTTCTCCCACTAACAATTTCTAATGCAACAATTCCAAAACTGTAAACATCTGCCTTGTAAGTCAGATAACCCCAAAGTGCATATTCTGGTGCCATGTATCCTCTGCATATATGTTCAAAATATTTAGTGTTTTATACTGAAACAATGACATTATAAACTTTCAGCTTGACAAGAGAGACATGTGATTAGCCTACATTGTTCCAGCAACTCGAGTGCTAATATGGGTTTTCTCCTCCTCATCAAGCTTAGCCAACCCAAAGTCCGATATTTTGGGGTTTAGATCCTTATCTAGCAAAACATTGGTAGTTTTGATGTCTCTGTGAACAATTTTGAACCTTGATTCTTCATGAAGAAAAGCTAAACCTTTAGCTATCCCAATACAGATCTTTTGTCTAGTTGGCCAGTCTAGCTTCAATTGACAATTTTCATGACCTTAAAACAAACAATTAATTTCAAGATATAGATATGACCTTAAAACAAACAAGCGAGAATGAACCTTCACATCAATAAGTAGATGCAGCAGATTCAACTTACCAAACAAAGCACGGGCAAGGCTGTTATTCTCCATGTATTCATAAACTAGCAATAGTTGATCCCCTTCAATACAACATCCATGAAGTTTTACAAGATTCTGGTGGTGCAAACAGGAAATTATGGCTATCTCATTCAAGAATTCTCGGTTTCCTTGCTTTGATTTTGAAGAAAGTTGTTTCACAGCAATTATAGTACCATCAGATAATTGACCCTATACAGGAAAAGAAAGTGTAAATATTTTAAGCAGATCATTGGAGAAAGTTATTAAGAGTAATATAATTGTGGCCCTAAAGATTAAATTGTATACCTTGTAAACAGGTCCAAAACCACCTTCTCCAATCTTGTTCTCAGGATCAAAATTGTTAGTGGCAGCTTTAATTTGTTTCAAGGTAAAAGAAATTGTTTTCAAATCTGATCCTTCTAAAACATCTGCCCAAAGAATGAAAGAGAAATAGCTACATTAAGATAACAAACTCATAGTTGCTAGCCACCATAAGATTTTTGTAGATAAATCATCACCCAAATGACATAGTCTTTCCAAGTTCAAACTTTCGAGAAAAAAAGTTGAACATGGTTGCAATAACTATCCTACAAGATTAAAGAAGACCAAACCATTTCCTTTGCGCCTCCTGATTCTGGAATAGTATCTCCAAGCAAGGATACCCAGTGCCAAGATTATGAGACATGATCCTACAACAACACCTGCTATGATTCCTGCAATCTTCTTCGCAGGTTTGTAGGCTGCCCAAGAAAACCCACCAAGAAATTATTATTACTTATTCTCTTGTGATAAAAATTGGATGAAACAGGGGAAATGTCAACTCTTTGATTCAAGTGCACATGTATTTGAGCAAATTACGACAAAATATATAATTTCAGTAATATATGCTCTAAGTTGCATATTCTCACATTTGTTATATCTAGTTCTGTTATATGATTCTGATATCTGTTGCCTCTACCAGCAAATGGGTATTATATAATTTTCGAGGCATTTCAACAACAGTAGCTTTTACATGACATTGTTTGAACAAGACTGTATTATGTGAAATTAGAAGAGAAGAAATCACTCACTAGGATCCACCACAGAAATTGCTGATACGAGGGGGCCATAGACTCCGCGTACAGGATGAGCATTAGTCCCTTTGCCAGCCCAATAAAAACGGATCTCTAAAACGTTATCCGTGATAGTAGCATTATATTTTCTTGTAACTGGCTTTAGAACCCCTGAAGCTTCAGCTTCTATATTAAAATCCTTCTCGACTTGTTTGTCCTGTAACATGGAAATCCGGTGAAACCTTTTTAGTTTGTCCTTTCCTGTGAGGAACAAACTCTAGCTGAACCTATGACCCAAAACTGTTAGCTTCAAGAACATAGCACCTTGAAACTTGGCCCGTACTTACAATCATGTGTAACAAGATATATCGAAAAAAGATACAATTGACACAGCATTATTGACCCAAAAATGAAAAGGTGTTTCTTGATTGTGATTATTTACCTGAACATAAATATCAAATATGCGCCTTCCAAGGCTTCCATATTTGTTGTCATTTGTGAACTGGATCTCAGCGAAGTCTAGACTGACAACATAATTCCCATTTTTTAAGCAATATCCAAAATAAGTAAGCGAAAGAGGAGCTTTGCGGGCATTAATGAATAATTTTGAAATGTCTGATGAGAGCACATGTTCAACAACATATTTCTTGTTTTGTTCATTATTATCATCACTGAAGTCTCCAGTACTACTAAATCCCCAATGATCATTTGAATAATAAGTTGCAGCACCACCCTCAACTTCTCCATCTCCTTCAAATGTGCTGCCATTTTCTTTTACATTACTTCCACCGCAATCAATGTAGAAAGAGCGCCAATCTACGAAACGAAGAAAATGTGCAAGACCAGCTTAGCAAGAAGCTCTAAGTTGTTTTCGGCTAAGTAGAGACAATTTATGCATAGAAAACAGAGATTTACATGTGATCAATGTGTCAATAAATTTATTTATACATAATGGATTTCTTAGGCATACTTACATCGATGACATTTCTGATTAGTCTTGCACGGAAGAACCCCACTTCTAGTTTAAGTCCAGTAAAAAACAGTTAGCATAATAGAGAAAACACTTAATGTCAAGAATATATTACTCTGTGAGACAACGAAAAATGAAATAAAAAATTATTTGATAATTTTGAAATATGTTTTCAATGGAAAAATGGTTGCTTTCTTGATAGATCAGTTAAAAAGAACAGAAGGGACAATCTAATATAGGGATGGCAATAGGGAGGGGCGGGGAGGGGATTGATATCCCCGTCTCCATTCCTGTCACCGCAGAGGATATCAATTTTGATCCCCTGCTCGTCTCTGTTACGGAGATAAAAATTATTCCTTATTATTTTTCCACGAAAAAAATCCCCTCCCCATCCTTGAGGGAAAAATCCTCTTTCCATATCCACAAAAAAAAAAAATCCCCTCCTCGTACCTTCTAAACACAACATAAATATGTGAAATAAAAAGATTAAGTAAAATTAAAATCAACTTATTATTTCAAAAGTCGCAAATATCATACATTAACCATCTTAATATGTGCAACAAAAATGTAAATAATCTAAAACTATAAAAATATGTTAGTATTTTAAGCAAAGATATTAATACAAAGGGGTGGGGACAAGGGCGGGGCGGAGACACATGTATCACAGTCCTCAATTACGAGAATTTTTTTTATCCTCATCCCCGTCCCCTTCCCTATTTCTATTGGGGAATCCCCTCCTTATCAAGGTCGGGGAGGGTCAAGGCTCTAAATTCGGGCCAAAATTGCCACTATAATCTAGTATAGGCCTCTGCCTCACTTGGCAAACGTGCAAATTGACAGTTTCATGCTCAAGAATCTGGCTCCTCTAAATCTATAAGATCTTAGAAGACAAACAAGTGGAGATGATGATTGGATGATAAAATGAATGATACGAGCGAACTTCTTGATGCATTGGTTGCTAAGGCTCACTTAAGCCAAAAGGCCAAAAGAGGTAACTTACAAATTGTTTGCTGCTGAATAACTTCGAAACAAGTTCAGATTCAATTCCCTAGTAACATAACAAATTATAAAGCGCATATCAGCACTGGGATCCACCATATTTGATTGTGACACAGAGAAGTAAACAGAGTGGATTATCGAATAAAGAAAATATAAAAATATACTGTGACTGCATGCTCTGACAAGCAGGATGCTCAGAGGTTGGCTGATTGAAATTATTGTAGGAAAGATCCCTGCAAGAAAGAAAGAAACGGAAGTGGAAATTCAATTTATAATGATGAAGCAATTGAAAAAATATAGACTACTTCCTTCTATAAATTAAACAAGCCATCCAAGGTTCTAAAACTGATAACAGTATGCAAAAAATTAGTGTATACATTGAGGTGAACAAATATCAGATCCATGTAATAAAGATGCTAAAGAAGAATACAAGAGATATGATACACACACATTGCTTCCTTTCACTAATATTGACTCTGGTATATCTCCTCTGAGAAAGTTGCCGGTTAGGAATCTGATGAAGACCATTAAAGCAGTTAGTATGGTGGAGCTGGACATGGCAAAATAAAACTGAAAATCTAAAAAACTAGCTTTCATTGACTTACATAAATAGCAGATCTTTAGGGATTGGAACATTGGGAAGTTCCCCAGTTAAGTTGTTAAAACTTACGTCCCTATTTAGAAACAAAAGATCTATCATTAAAACATAAGCATATGGAGTTTAACAAAATAATCGTATAAGTGTAGTCGAACTTGTTACATTGTCAGGAAGTTTAGTTTTCAGTTTTCATGCATATAGTCATTGTAAATTGATAGTTCAGTAATGTACTTACAGAACTCTCAGATTATTCATTCCCCAGATGTATTTAGGTATCTCTCCTGAAATATGGCAGTTCCTCAAAGTCCTGGAAATCCAATGTTAAAATGTGATGATTTGGTGAGACAAATTTTATTCCAACATCTGTATGCCAGAAAATATAGGAATAGGCAATGAACTTACAACCGTCTAAGGTGGGCATTCTTACTAAGAACAGGAAAAGCTTGATTTGTTCCATCTATGTCACTAATCTTTCTGTACATAAGAGTGTCAGTAAATTATTGCATTAAATAGTGCATATTCTTGTAGTTGACTAGTTGAGAAATATTGACTCACAATTGTTGTAGATTTTCCAAAAGGGAGATGGATGATGGAATGGGTCCTTTCAGTCCACTACCTAGAATTTCCCTTCATCAACCCAAAAAAAAAAACTGCTCAAGAACTCGATAGTTTGAATGAGTTGCAAAACTTCAGGAAAGTAGATGATTTTACAATCTCTCAAGCTGACTCCAGTTTTGTATAAATTCTGGTATGCTTCCATTGAAATTGTTATCATTGATCCTACTGCATTGTGCAAAAAAATCTCACTAACACTTAAAATTCAGACAAACTCTGCCCACACTCTTACAAAAATATTATGAAAAACTTACAAGTTTGTCATATTTGTGAGCTGAGAAAATTCATTAGGTAAATTTCCAGTCAATCTATTGGAGGAAAGCCTCCTGCAACCAAAATTTAATTGATAACTTCAATAAAAATGCTGATCATGGCTTAAAAAAACAACTGAATATAAGAAACCTACTAAATGCCTTACAAAGTTTCCAGGTTAACTAGCTTCCCAAGCTGAGTGGGTACTGTTCCTGAGAATTGGTTTGCTTCGATGTCCCTGGTAAAATAAAAACAAAAAGATAGACAATAGGACATATTTGCCTATTTCTCAACAGTATGGTTTGGACTATTTAGTGCAGGAGTTTAAACTTAAAGCTTACAAGAAAGTGAGACTGGTGATGTCCCCCAGATGGCTCGGAATATTGCCTGATAATCGGTTCCCAAAGAGAGAGCTGCATTGACAATTGCCAAGAGTTGATAAATTCATCATTTATTACTGTTTGGTTAGACTGATAAGGCAGAAATACATACAGCTCAGGGCTTACATAAAATTTAATTGCATCGAAGCCCATTCGACTGGTATGGAACCATTCAGGTAGTTGTAGGCAAAATCACTGCATACGGACAACAACATAGGCCTAATTCAGAGTTTTTTTTTTTGGTAAGTTAATTCAGAATGTTTCCGCTCTGCAATTAAAGATTTCTATTAAAGACAAAAGAGGGAAAAAGAAGAAAATACTCAGAAAAGCCTAGAAAATGATGCGGATTATTAAGAATACAGATTTTAATCAAAAGTTTTCATACTCCTTCCCACTGTAGAATCCTAAATGTCCATTCCTTCCTAATTACGGTCCATGTGTGGATTTTCTAGTTGTACTGTTGTAGTGAGGAAGCTCTCTCCTACCCAAAAGACAAAGTCAATGGTTAAAGTTATTCACGCCTATATATTCACACTCAATTTCTCAAACAACGTGAGATACTCAACAGTCCTCTCAACTAACAATCTTCCTTTAACCAGGTAAGCCAACCAGGATATAAATTGGCCAAACCTTCCCTTAAAGGCCTTTGGGTTATTAGATTGGAAATAAATCCCCCCTCAACGAGGCATTTGGGCTATAGATTGCAACTTCTAAAGAATCTTTTCCCTACAGGCTAATTTTTAACATTCTTGAACCAGGCCACTGACCTCCTATTAACCTTAACTAGGTCGAACACCACACCACCAACCACGCCACACACACACCCCCCCCCCCCCCCCCCCCCCCCCCTCCTCCTCCTCTCAAGGCCTCTGGGTTATTAGGTTGGAGAACAATCTCCTCTCAAATGGGTCTTTGGGTTATAGGTTGAAACTTCAAAAGAATATTTTTCTATCACACATTGGTCTATCAACAACCTCCCTTCAACCGGACGGCCCAGTTGGGAGCTTTTTCCTATGACACATTGGTCCATTAACAACCTCCCCTCAACCAGACATGACAAATTGAGAGAAAATTTTCTAAACTTGTTAAGATTCTTAAAATAGGTCAATCAACCTCCACTTAACTAGGTCAAACGTCCTTTTCATCTGAGCTTCCAGAACTGGTCAAACAAGGTCAAACAACCCATGAGCATCTAAATCCAACCCGGCAATAAGAGGCAACCTCCCCTTACCAAGTCAGAAAGCAAGGAGTAAAAGGTCCAAACCTCCCAAGACTCCTAAACCAAGCCAACTAACACACACCCCCTAAACCGGGAAGTAAGAAGCAACCTCCCCCACCAAGTTGGAAAGCAAGGAGTAAAATGGCCAAACCTCCCAAGACTCATAACCAGGCCAAACGACCTCCCTTGCCTTTGGTAACAACCTCCTCTCTACCGAAGAGTCAATTTAGGAGCCCAAACCAACCATATCAAGTAGAATGTAAAAAGCAATCTCTCCCTTCATCTAAGCCTCCTGAATCCTACTCCAAAAACTAACTCAAGGGTAAGGTTCTTCCTCATACTTATATACCAACACCCAGTTCGTTTTTCAACCAATATAGGATACTATGTAGCACGGAAACGGAAAAAGAGAAATGTGAAAAAGCGGAAACGGAAATGTGGAAACGCATTTTTTAAAAAATATAGGAAACGGAAATATGAAAAAACTTATAAATATGAAAAATATAAGAGTTTTTTTATAAATACTAAATTTTTTATAATAAAAATACATAAACTTGTATAATATAAAAATAAATAATTAAAAAAAATGAAGAGAAAGAATACTATAAAATATAATCATAGAACCTATTATAAATTGTTCTTAAACAAACGCATGTAGATATTTAAGAAAAAAACAACAATACACACCAATCTATATGATATGTCGAGGAGGAGATGAGTAACACAACAAAAAGTAGAGAGAAGATGAATTCAATATGAGATTTAAAGACATTTTTTGTTTGAAAATATAAAAAATATGTGTTTAATCGATTTCACGATTTTTCTTCTAAAATAAATGTGTTTCAAAATTTTTCAAAAATTTTGAAATGACTCGAAACGTTTCCTACAAGTTTCGGGGAGTTTCGGAAACGGAAACGTTTCTGAAACATGGAAACACATCCTATTGTAAGTTTCCATGCTACTTAGATAGGATACTCTACACTTTTAAAAAATATTCAGATTTGTTTAGCTCACACTTTAGAGATATTGGGAAGTTGGTTTAGTTCAGGCGGAAGAACTCCAGAAAGGTCGTAACGTTTGAATTCTCTGAAATTTGAAACAAAACATATCCAGAATCAGTTAGTCACACCTAAAAAATGTAAAATCAGGAACAAAACCAAACAATTAAAATGATAATTCTGTAATTTAGAAGAAAGGAAATATTCCACTATTAAGTCAAAACAATTAAAATAAATAGTAGAAAATATTAACAAGAGAATTAAATATACATGTTGTAAAACGACGTACCCCTTAAACTCTCTAATTTAATATTCTATTGTGTATTGAAACTTTCCAGAGAGGCATCATAGTACACAAATGGCAGTTCTCACTTTGATGACCACACAAGTTCACCTACTTACTGACGGCTAATTTTTTTCTTATTTCTTACGAGATTATGTGGAGGCTGTAAGGCTTTTTCCTAAGCTCATAATACCACGCTATATTGTCTATCCAAAGAACAAGAAAACCTACATTACTGAAATGCGGTGGGTACTGCCATCGGGACCCAGGATGCAACTGATGTTCTTGGTTACTTCTGTGACAGGCGATTTTTCATGGATTTCACAGGCAGTGTCAGCATCAAAAGTCCAGTTAGTAGCCCCCATTGTTTTCACAATTTGATTCAGAACATCAACTGCAACACATCCACAGACAAACAAAATCACAGAAAAGATCTTCAAATATCTTCTAAGGTCTCTCTTTTCCCCGAAAGATCTTTATGCTTTTTATTGTATGAACAGTCAGTATGATCACTTATACTAGTACTGAAGTGGAAAGTTAACCATGAACAAGGAGAAATTCAGCAGAACAGAAATTTGGGGAAGAAGAATTGGTCTTACCCTCAGATTGAGGCAGCTTAGCATCTACATATAGTTGTTTCACGACAAAACATAACGATAGAATCGATACAACGAGTAAATGCTTGAAGAACATCTTTGAAACTGAAAAGTTAGGAAAGATGCCTTCAACTCTCAAGTTCTTGAAATTCCCCAGATTCCCTGTATCTTCTTAGCTAAAATATGATAACTGTTACATGTTGATCAATCTTTATAATATATGGTAAAAGAGTAAAAATGTTATGAATGAGACAGTTATAAGCAAAAAAGCTAGACAATGAAACTTAAACAACCGTCCGGATGGGATATTTTGTCTATCAGCTAAGATGAATTTGAAGTCATGCTAATTAAGTAATCAATTACTGTTGTCTTGTTTTCTATGTCGTTTTACCATGCATTAAGAAAGCGTTTCGTAAAGTAATAAAAGATTTCGGAAATCTTTCATTAATAATAGTGATTGACAGATAATATAAAAAATAATTTTATTACTACATTCATTTTAGTTATTAAAATATCTCTAAGATAATTTTAGTTTTTGTTACTATTTTATCCTTACTTATTAAATTTTAAAAGCAAAAATGCCCTCAATTTTTAATTAAAATAATACAGAAAATATTTTTATATTTATTAATTTTTCATATAATAAATAAAATAATATATAATTATTCTTCAATTACTTTCAACCAAACATAATAATTATTTATATATTAATTTTATCAAATATTGTAATAAATTTATACTAGTAATTTTTTAGGTAATCTATCATTATAATAATATTTCATTTTCAGTAATAAAAAATTACATGAACCAAATGCATCCTAAGAAGATAAAAATAAAATTTGCTTTGGAATATATTTGACATTTAGATATTGTATATATTTTCGGCAAAAGATAAATAATTGTGATAAAAAGGCTTTTAAGTTTATGACAACAATGTTTTGTGCATATAGCAGATACTTTGTGATCACTATTCCGACACGACAGTAATTAGTTATGGATTACATCTTGTATGATTTGTAACTTTTTTTTTTTTAATTCTGTTACAAATAAACAATCCCTTCCTTCGTCATTTGACAACCTGAATATTTTGCTCTCAAGTCTTCAAGTTCTTTATGACAACTTTCATTTATATTTTCTCCCAAGTTCTTTTGGCAAAGTAATCATCCACAAATTGATAAAATTGGCGGTGGATTGGGGTTAAAAGAATTTTAACCTTCCAAAGTTTAAGGGTTAAAAGAATTGCGGATAGACGATTTTAATTTAGAAACAAACGATTTTAATCTATATTCATTATAGGAAGATCTGAATGTATTTTTTTATATAATTTTAAAATTATTTCTTTCTATTTTTGTATAAATACATGATTATACACAAGTAAAGAGATGATAAATTATATTTTTATATTGTTACTCCCTAAAATATTCACAAGAGAACTTAATAATATAATAAGGAACGTAAATTTTCGAATAACAAGTTGAATTATTTTTAAACATTTTACTTTATCTTAATCACTTGCATAAGATTACATAATTAACTTTACATACTTGTTATTGATAGAATTTTCATCATCAATACATATTTATACTTCTGTATTGAAATTGTCTTGTTGCAAATTAGTAATTTACTTTATTTTCTTTTTAATTTGAACGAAAGAATAATAATTTTATAAATAAAACAAATCGTGAAATGTTGAAAAATTAAATTCAGCGTCCCTTTCCACTTGACTTAGGCTCATAATTTGGCTAAAATATCAAATGAGTCATCATGCTGGCGTCCAAAAGGGAAAATTAGATTCTCCACGTGTCAACTACAGGATATCACAGTATTTAAAAGGATTATTATGAAATGATTCCTTTTATAAAGCTGGCCACACAACGTGGATATCTTCACATAAATAATATTATCTTAATCGAAAAGAAAATCTGTCATGCAATAAATACTAAGAAATGTCAGCCATATATTTTGAAGTGGATGGCCTAAACTCAAACCACTGACACAGGCAGTAGGACCCACCAATTAGCTATGTTACGTGGATTTGGAAGTGTTTAAAGAGCACAAATTATGTCAGAGATTATATTGGTAATAACGAAATTTCACTCATTTCACCCTGATAAGATAAAATAAATGACTAAAATTATTTTTGAATGGAATAAGAGTATTAATAGAGGTACAATATCTAAATATTATAAAATTTTTCAATTTTTGTATACATTCTCAACTTTCTTTTTTAGTTTATAAGTATCTTAAAAAAAGGTAATTTGACCACATTCTTGAGTAATGAAACCGACAAGAGAATTAGATTGAGGTAAAAGAGTAAAATATATTAAACGGTGTGGTTGAAACCTTGTCCTGCATGCACCATGGCTGCTCCTTACCAATAGTCCATCGGGACATATCAAGCAAAAATGTGTTGTTTAATTCAAAATATGAAATTCATGTTTCAAACTTTGGAATCGCCAAATTTCTCAAGCCATACTCATCCAATTGCACACTTGCAGACACATATGAATACATTGCACTAGGTATATATAATTCATTAGCTATTTTCTGAAGAACAATTACGATTGCATACATAAAGAACAATTATGATAGATATTCTCATGATTTGTCTTCTATATCACAGAATTAGTTTATATGATAAAGGTAATTGAGAAATATGATGTATATAATCTTGAAATGTTAGCATTAGAAGTGATAATGGGAAAACATCCAGGTGATCATGTCATTCCTTCTCGGTCATCTCGATTCACTCAGGAGAACATGTTACTAAGCAATATTTTGGACCAAC
This sequence comes from Mangifera indica, assembly GCF_011075055.1. Taxonomy (NCBI): domain Eukaryota; kingdom Viridiplantae; phylum Streptophyta; class Magnoliopsida; order Sapindales; family Anacardiaceae; genus Mangifera; species Mangifera indica. Next base: position 14,419,681 of record NC_058148.1, on the reverse strand, counting down.
GTCTTCCACTTCCTCCGCCTACTATTCAAGATTAAGCTAGCAATTGATTGTTTGAACTTCAATCCATAATGTAGACCGACCAATGACATGGTTTCTCATTTGTTTACGTAAATGTATTTGACAAATTATGAATATTTGTGATCACATTTCTCCGTTCCCATATCCACAATGGGCTTTTTTCTTAGTTTTTGTAAATGTATTTGGCAAGTCATGAACCACAACAGATCATATGTAATAAATATATTTATTCAAATATCTATTTCAAAAGCTACAAAATTGAGCTTTTAGAATCCTTTTATAAATCTGATTATGTTGTAATCAGCTTCAAATTTAATCAGTTTTAAAAGCTGTTTAAAGGATAGAAAACAAAAAGTTATATCGATAATTTGATAGAAGGGATAAATTTGTTATTGTAAACTCATTATGAAGTGTGGATATGACTGTAATAAAAATTTTATATTTCATTTTTTACTTATCGATTTTCAATAAATGAAAGAGGTAGACGACTACTTTAATAAAGAAATTTCTTTACGTGTCTCTGTCTTGCATTCCATCAAATTTAAGAATGAAATTGAAAAAGATAAGGGGGACTACAATTTTATTGCTCATGTAGTTTTCTGGGACATAATTTTTTTGTTACTTGCTCCTTGATATTGTGGGCAATAAATTTTCAGGAACTCTAATTGGCAAATTAGTTTCTCGTATAGTTGCAGAGTATGACATTTAATTAAAGCTTGATAATGTAGTCAACGACGTAGTCAAAGTGGTATTGGATGCTGGGTTTGACTGCAGCATCCAAATTTATTGATATCGTCGGATTTCTCGAGCCATACTCATCCAATTGCACACTTGCATGCACATATGAATACATTGCACTAGGTATATATAATTCATTTGCTATTTTCTGATACATCAGTTGCATACATAAAGAACAATTACGATAGATGTTCTCATGATTTGTCTTTTACATCACAAAATTAGCTTACATGATGAAGGTAATTGAGAAATATGATGTATATAATCTTGAAATGTTAGCATTAGAAGTGATAATGGAAAAAAATCCAGGTGATCATGTCGTTCCTTTTCAGTCATCTCCATTCACTCGGGAGAACATGTTACTAAGCAATGTTTTGGACCAACGTCTTCCACTTCCTCCGCCTACTATTCAAGATTGGGGTAAAAGAGTAATAGTCCATCGAGACATATCAAACAAAAATGTGTTGTTGAATTCAAAATATGAAGTTCATGTTTCAGACTTTGGAATCACCAAATTTCTCAAGCCAGACTCATCCAATTGCGCACTTGCAGGCACATATGGATACATTGCACTAGGTATATATTTCATTTGCTATTGTCTGATACATTAATTACATACATAAAGAACAATTATGATAGATGTTCTAATAATTTGTCTTTCACTTTACAAAATTGGCTTACAAGATGAAGGTAATTGAGAAATGTGATGTATATAACCTTGAAGTGTTAGCATTAGAAGTGATCAAGGGAAAACATCCAGGTGATCATGTCATTCCTTCTTGGTTGTCTCCATTCACACGGGAGAACATGTTACAGAGTAATGTTTTGGACCAACGTCTTCCACTTTCTCCGCCTTTTATTCAAGATTAAGCTAGCAATTGATTGCTTGAATTTCAATCCATAATGTAGGCCGACCATGAACATGGTTTCTCATTTGTTTATATAAATATATTTAACAAATTATGAATATTTGTGATCACATTTCTCCGTTTGCATATCCACAATGGGTTTTTTCTTAGTTTTTGTAAGTTTATTTGGCAAATCATGAATTGCAATGGATCATATGTAATAAATCTGTTTCAAAAGCTACAAAATTGAGCTTTTAGAATCCTTTTATAAATCTGATTATGTTATAATCAGCTTCAAATTTAATCAGTTTTAAAAGCTGTTTAAAGGATAGAAAACAAAAAGTTATATCGATAATTTGATAGAAAGGATAAATTTGTTATTGTAAACTCATTACGAAGTGTGGATATGATTGTAATAAAAATTTTATATTTCATTTTTTACTTATCGATATTCAATAAATGAAAAAGGTGGACTACTTTAATAAAGAAATTTCTTTACGTGTCTTTGTCTTGCATTCCATCAAATTTAATAATGAAATCCAAAAAGATAGGGGGGACTACTTCAATTTTATTGCTCATGTAGTTTTCAGGGACATAATTTTTTTGTTACTTGCTCCTTGATAATGTGGGCAATAAATTTTCTGGAACTCTAATTGGCAAATTAGTTTCTCGTATAGTTGCAGAGTATGACATTTAATTAAAGCTTGATAATGTAGTCAACGACGTAGTCAAAGTGTTAACAAAATATTTATGTTTTAATTAACTGTAAATAAATTATATATTAATAATATAATTAAAATGCAAACGTATTTAATATCAAATATAACAATTTCTAGATTGAGAATAGAAAAACTTTTAATATGACGGATAAAAAATGTCAATAAAATTTATAACAAACTTGGGTTGAACTTTGATGCCTATGAAATTGAATAATATATGTTTTTTAATTTTACATTAACGGAAGAATAGCAAGAAAGATTCACTATTCACCATAAGACAATCTAGATAACATTTCAAACAAAAATTCAGACTTCCACTCACATCAATAACATTTGTTGATAATACTTGTTTCTTTGATCCCCTTACTTCATTTTCCAGATTTTAAAATTTTAGATTATAATATGCATATGAATAAATTTTGTTCTTAATACATATTATATGTCAAAGAAACTATGCAGTTAAGTGTAACTAGTAATTAAAATTAGAACATAGAATTTACATTAAAAAAGCTAATGTGGAAAAAATCTACAAACAGAAGATAGAAAAATATTAACCATGAATGACGAAGAGTACAAGACGGACGAGATATTATTATTCGACACACTTACTTTTTTTAACATACGCCACTTAGTCATAGGTCACTCCTACTCTACTACGTATGTATTAAATAAATATGCATGGAAAGTTCCCACTTACTTTTTTTAGGCTGTATCAAATAAATTAGGTAGAAACGGTTCATTCTAGCTCTACAAAATCAACTCTGAAACAAATTTGATATTCTCAAAATTCTTGGTGTCCTAGACCAAAGGAAGAACAACTTCAAGCTTCGATGTGTATGGTAATATCATTTGACGAAATTACTCTCATATGTATAACTTCGTTTATATGGTCATGTCCCATAAAAGAACAATTAATTTAACATTATAAATTAAAAAAAAAAATAGCCATATTTTGGTGGGTAATGTTGTCATTTCAGTTGTCTATTTGGCTGAAGTAGATGAATTAGGTGTCATATTTTCATATTATCTTTGTGTTTATAAAAAAACATGGAAATTTCTAAAAGAAATAAAATAAATAATGGGAACCATTTAAAAGGGCTTTTCATGGGATATATTAAGGTAATGTGGCCCAACCCAAATTCATCAATCAGCTTAAACAATTCGAACTCGAACTAGAGTTTTAACTCAACAATTCAATTTAAGTTTGACTTCTTTATCTTTTTAATGATATTGTTTATCTTATTAGTGATATTATTTACTATGCCAAAACCATTGTTCATTCCATCGATATAGTACCATCTACTAGCACTAAAATTAAGTATGATAAATTCGAATCAAGTTCAAATTGATCTTAGGTTTGATATGAATCCACCCCTACATATTAAATTACATTTACATGATACTGAACCAAATTACAAATGAAGCTTGTTGTTTTCCTCTATTAGATGGAATAATCTAATATTCTTTTCAGACAAGTAATAATATGCTATCAAAGAAAAAGTTTTGGATACTGAAACTCTCCTTTCTATTTGGCAGAGTTGGCAAAACGTGTAACGTAAATCGAACTCAAATCTAAAGATTAACAGATTCCAGATCACATAAATATATGAATACAGATGTTGGTACATTTCTTCAGAGATTTAATACTAATTCAGTCCTCAACTGTTAAATTGAGCTTCTGGGACAGAAACAATATGCTATGGCTGCATTGCTTCATAAATGTTAATTGAATTTTTACAACCGTAGCTTCAATCTTATTGACAGTAGAAAATTGATACAGAAAGAAAAATACGTTTAGAAGAGAACTTTCTTGAAATATTTCATTCATTTCATTCTACAAACTAAAGCTATATATATAGGCTGTTTTTACAAAAAAGTAAGTTTAGCAAATCTTATCAAACGTGAGACAAGAATTGCTTAAACTTAGGACAGCCACACATATATTTTCTAGAGACTTCCAACCCACCTAATCTTTAATATAATAATATAAAAAAATAAACATATAGCAGCCAAAAAGTATCTAGAAAAATCTTAAATAACTTAACACTCCTCCTTAAGATTTTTCTTGAATACTCCAAGCATTTTCCTTTGTTCTTCATATTTCCCTTTTTGCAGACCCTTGGTTAAAATATCAGCAATCTGTTCATTTGAGTTGCAATGCAGCAGCTTGATCTCCTGGCTTGACTCAGCTTCCCTTATAGCATGAAACTTCACTTTTATGTGTTTTGATCTTCCATGAAACACTGGATTCTTGGCCATTGAAATTGCAGATTTGTTGTCAACCCATATAACTGTTGCATCAGTTTGTTTCATGCTGAGATCCTCCATCAGATTTCTTAACCAAATGGCTTGATTTGCAGCACCTGCAGCTGCAATATACTCTGCTTCAGTAGAGGATTGGGCCACTACCTCCTGTTTCTTAGAGCTCCATGAGAAAACACCAGAACCTAAATTAAATGCATATCCTGAGGTACTCTTTGAATCCTCCAAGCTTCCAGCCCAATCACTATCAGAGAACCCTTGCAGCAATCCTTTTTCAACTGATTTATACTCAATACCATAATCCAAAGTCCCTTTAACATATCTAAGGACTCTTTTAGCAGCTACCATGTGCTTCTCCCTTGGCTCTTGCATGAATCTTGATAAAAGACTAACTGAATACATCAAATCAGGTCTGGTGATGGTCAAATACAAAAGACTTCCTACCAACCTTCTGTAGCATGTAGGATCAGCCAATTCACCATCATCTTTTTTGGTTAATTTCTCATTTGCAACTAAAGGAGTAGATACCACCCTACAATTCTCCATCTTGAACTTCTTTAACAACTCAATAGCATACTTTTGTTGAAAAATGAAAATTCCACTTGACTTTTGTAGAATTTCCATTCCAAGAAAGTAGTGCATTTCACCCAAATCTGACATTTCAAAATTGATTTCCATTTCAGCCTTGAACTTCTTCATTTGCACTTCACTACTTCCAGTTACTAGTAGATCATCAACATATAAAGACACAATTAACATGTTTCCATATTTATCTTCTCTAATATAAAGAGTGGCCTCAAAGTTACTCCTCCTAAATCCTGAACTTGTCAAGTACTTGTCCACCTTGCTATACCAGGCTCTTGGAGCCTGCTTCAAGCCATAGAGAGCTTTGTTAAGCTTATAAACATGTTCTTCTTTCCCTTTAACTTCAAACCCTTGTGGCTGATCAACATAAATTTCTTCTTCAAGCTCTCCATTAAGGAAAGCAGATTTGACATCAAGGTGAAACAATCTCCATTTGTTTTGAGCAGCAAGAGCAATTAATAATCTTATAGTGTCATGTCTCGCAACCGGTGCAAATGTGTCACCAAAGTCCACACCATATTGTTGTGCATAACCCTTAACAACAAGCCTAGCTTTCAACTTGTTCAAAGACCCATTAGGATTAACTTTTGTCCTATACACCCATTTTACTCCTAAAACATTGCTTCCATGAGGTCTTTTCACTAATTCCCAAGTTTTATTTTTCTGAATCATATGCATTTCCTCCTCCATAGCTTGAACCCACCCTTTATACCTTGTTGCATCCTCATAACTTGAAGGTTCAACCAGTGCCACATTACATTTTTCATAAATTTCTGCAAGTGACTTAGTTTTACCTTTTATAGATTTATCTGGATCATCAGGTTCAACTTGTGAACTTGCTTCAACCATTTCTTCTTGATTTGCTGCAAGAACATTACTTTGTTTTTCTTCTTTACCCTGCTGAACTTTATTTTCTTCCCAATTCCAAAATGAATCCTCATCCACAAGTACATCCCTGCTAATTACTATCTTCTTGTCTTTCACATTATAGACCCTGTACCCTTTGGATTTTGCTGCATAACCCATGAAAATACCAACCTGTGACTTGACATCTAGCTTGCTTCTCTTTTCAACTGGAATGTGCACATAACAACAAGCTCCAAATACCTTCATATGCTTTACAGATGGCTTTACGCCACTCCATGCTTCAATTGGGGTTGCATTCTTTATGGCAGCAGTTGGCAGCCTATTTTGTAAATAAACTGCAGTATAGGCAGCCTCAGCCCAGAATTCATTGGGTAACTTCTTCTCAGCCAATAGAGACCTCACCATTTCCACTATACTTCTATTTTTTCTTTCAACAACCCCATTTTGCTCAGGGGTATAAGCTGTAGTCAATTGGTGCATTATTCCTTCAGCTTCACAAAAATCATTGAACTCCTTTGAATTAAATTCCATTCCATTATCAGATCGTACAGCCTTCAGCTTGCATCCAGATTTAACTTCCACCATCTTCTTGAATTTTTTAAAAACTTCCAGAAGTTGAGACTTGAATCTTATGAAATAGATCCAAGTCATCCTAGTTAAGTCATCAATAAAAAGGACAAAGTACTTGTTTTTGTTCAAGGACTCTGTCTTCATAGGGCCACACAAATCCGTATGTATTAATTCAAGTTTCTCTTTTGCTCTCCAAGTTGCAGTATGTGGAAAAGGCAGCCTATGTTGCTTTCCCATTTGACATGAGGCACAAACACCATTAGGTTTCACTATTTCAGGTAAACCATGCACCATACTATTTTTCTGCAGTAAGTTTAATGAATCATAACTGCCATGACCAAACCTTTTATGCCATAGTTTTGAATCAATCACTCTAGCAAGATTTGCCCTTTCTTTAACACAACTCCAATTTAATGGAAAACTTTTATCCACCATAGGCAACTCAGCAACAAGATTATTTTTAACATCATAAATAAAACAACAGTTCTCTTTAAAAAACAAGGAATATCCATTTTGCATCATTTGAGCTACACTAAGCAAATTTTGAGCTAAACAAGGTATATAAAGCACATTGTGAATGTATTTGATACCTTGATTAGTTTGGACAGGTATGGAACCCTTCCCTTGAGCTTGAACTACTGCACCATTACCAAGCTTCACTTTGGTGTTGACAGATCTATCCAGTTTATAGAAAATGGTTTCATCTTTCGCCATGTGGCTTGTACAACCACTATCAACATACCAAGTGTGCTTCCCTGCTGCTTTAAAGTTTTGAGTGGCCATGAACAAGCTTCCTTTGGTCTCCTGATCTTCTTCTTTTGTGTAATTTGCTTGTTGAGCTTTCTTTTCTTGATCTTGTTTTTGCTTCAGCCTGCAGCTTTTTTCAACATGACCAAGTTTCTTGCAATATTTGCATTGAATTGGAGGCTTTCCCTTAAACCAACAATCTTTTTCTAGATGATTGGTTCTATGACAAGAATTGCAAGGAGGGAATTTGCCTTTATTTTCTGAATTCTTTGAACCTGCCACTATTTTTCCTTTGTCTAGTTTGACTCCAACAACCTTCTTGCCATTCTTTTTAGCTTGATTTCCCTTGTGCATTGCTTGCAAAGCACCTTCAGTGACTTTCTCTTCTCTCATAAGTGATCTTTGCTCATGTACCTGCAGTTTACTTAATAATTCAACCACAGTCAGAGTTTTAAGATCACAAGACTCCTCTATTGCAGTAATTTTTGCTTCAAATTTTGCTGGAAGACTGATCAATATCTTCTCTACAATCCTTTTATCTGTTATTTCTTCTCCAAGTAGCCTGATCTTATTGACTAGATCAAGTAACTTAGAAGAGTAGTCCTCTACAGTTTCCCCATCCTTTATTCTTAGTAGTTCAAACTCCCTCTTTAAACTCAGGAGCTTGATTGATCTAACTCTTTCACTGCCTTCAAATTCATCTCTTAACTTTTCCCATACTTCCTTTGGAGATTCACAAGTCATAATTCTTGTGAATATAACTTCCGACAGAGCTGAATGAAGACAGGTCAAAGCTCTTGGCTTTTTAGCTTTTTGCTCTTCATGAACCTTGATCTGTGATAGAGTTGGATCAGGTCCCAAGGGTGCTGGATCTGGTCCATCCTCTATTGCCTCCCACAGATTCAAAGCTTGAAGATAAGACTTCATCTTCATAGCCTATATATGGTAATTCTCCCCTGCAAACTGAGGAGGTCCAGTTCCAAGAAAGTTGCTGCTGCTTGACATCTTTCTTCTTCCACAGATCCCTCAAGAATACAGCTCTGATACCAATTGATAGTAGAAAATTGATACAGAAAGAAAAATACGTTTAGAAGAGAACTTTCTTGAAATATTTTATTCATTTCATTCTACAAACTAAAGCTATATATATAGGCTGTTTTTACAAAAAAGTAACTTTAGCAAATCTTATCAAACGTGAGACAAGAATTGCTTAAACTTAGGACAGCCACACATATATTTTCTAGAGACTTCCAACCCACCTAATCTTTAATATAATAATATAAAAAAATAAACATATAGCAGCCAAAAAGTATCTAGAAAAATCTTAAATAACTTAACACTTATTAACATCACAATTGTCGAATGAATAACCAATAAAATTTTTACAACCCGAAGATAAGTAAAGAGAAAGTGATAGACAATACCTGTAAGGTTCTTTATACTAAGAATTGGTATTGATGTTTGAACAAGAGCCAGTTTATGATGGCATAGATGTTGAAAGTTGAACATCTGAACTTTCCTCTTTAGCAACTTTATACCTCAAATTTGACTCATCATCAATTGTGTAGAGGTCCTGGGCTGGTGTTGGATGCTGGGTTTGACTGCGGTTCAGTCCAGGGAAGTCTCTTATGGCTATGAACCTCAAACCTTGACTGTAACTACCTACTTCAGGTATGGAATCTGGGATCGCAGTTTTCCCTTCCCGCATGACAGTTGGCCTTAATGATGGTGAAGCATCTGTACACAATAGAGATATTCTTATCATCCTTTCAGCTTCCTCTTTGTTGTATTCTGATCCCAGCTTTGGATCAACTAGCTCCATTATCTTTTTTTCTTGCTGCAACTTACAAGCCTGCAAAAAACACACTATTAAGGACTAATATCACATCCATCATCAGTATGTATAGAATGTTAGTTTCTTACCCAATCAAGAAGGCAGGTGCAATCCTCAGCAGGACCATAACTCTTGTTGTTTCGCCCACTAAAAATTTCTAATGCAAAATTCCAGAGCTGTAAACATCTACTTTGTAAGTATGATAACCCCAAAGTGCATATTCTGGTGCCTTGTATCCTTTACATATATGTTCAAAATATCTAGTGTTTTATGCTCAAAAAAAATGAAAAAATTAACTTTCAGCTGGACAAAAGAGACATGTGATTAGCTTACATTGTTCCAGCAACTCGATTGCTTATATGGGTTGTCTCCTCCTCATCAAGCTTTGTCATCCCAAAGTCTGATATTTTGGGGTTTAGATCCTTATCAAGCAAAACGTTGGTAGCTTTGATGTCTCTGTGAACAATTTTGAAACTTGATTCTTCTTGAAGAAAAGCTAAACCTCTAGCTATCCCAATACAAATCTTTTGTTGGGTTAACCAATCCAATTTCGGTTGACAATTTTCATGATCTCAAAGCAAACAATTAATTTCAAGACATATTACTCAAACAAAAAGGAACCATGACATCAATAAGTAGATGCAGTAGATTCAACTTACCAAACAAAGCAAGCACAAGGCAGTTATTTTCCATGTATTAATAAACTAGAAATCGTTGATCCCCTTCAATAAAACATCCAAGAAACTTTATAAGATTCTAGTGTTGCGCACACAAAACCGTGGTTGTCTAATTCAAGAATTCTTAGTTTCTCTACTTTAATTTTGAAGAGAGCTATTTCACAGCAATTACAGTACCATCATATAATCAACCTTGCGCAGAAATACTGCAAATATTTTAATCAGATCATTGGAGAAAGTTATTATATTAAGATATATAATTGTGGCCCTAAAGAATAAATTGTATACCTTGTAAACAGGTCCTAAACCACCTTCTACAATCTTGTTCACAGGATCAAAATTGTTAGTTGTAGCTTCAATTTGCTTCAATTTGCTTCAAGGCAAAAGAAATTGTTTTCAAATCTGATCCATCTAAAACACCTGCCCAAAGCACGAAAGAGAAATAGCTCTATTAAGGCAATGAACTCATAGTTGCTAGCCACCATAAGATATTTGTAGATAAATCGTCAGCCAAATAAGATAGTCTTTCCAAGTTCAAACTTCTGAGAAAAAATTTTGAACATGGTTGCAACAAATATCCTACAAGATTAAAGAAGACCAAACCATTTCAATTGCGACTCCTGATTCTGGAATTTTATCTCCAACCAAGGATACCCAGTGCCAAGATTATGAGACATGATCCTACAACAACACCCACAATGATTTCTGCAATCTTCTTCTTTGCAGGTTTGTAGTCTGCCCAAGCAAACCCACTAAGCAATTATTATTATAATCAGAAACATACATATAGATTTGGCATGAAATTGTGCTTTCTAAATTGATTACTTAAATATGTCATTCACTTGTGATAAAAACTGGATGAAACAGGGGAAATGTCAACTCTTTGATTCCAGCAACATGTATGTGAGCTAATTAAGACAAAATATATAATTTCAGAAGTGTATGCTCTAAGTTGCATATTCTGAAATTTGTTATATGTCTAGTTCTTTAATATGTTTCTGACATCTTTAGCCTCTCCCAGCAACTGGGTATTATAAGATTTTCAAGGCATTTTCAACAGTTTCTGATGTATATCTATGATGAACTAAGGTAGATTACATTATATTGTATTTTTCATGCAACAGTAGCATTTGAATGACATTGTTTGAACAAGATTTTATTATGTGAAATTATAGGAGAAATCACTCACTGGAATCCACCACAGAAATTGCCGATACGAGGGGGCCGTAGACTCCCCTTTCAGGAAGAGCATTAGTCCCTTTGCCGGCTAATTAAAACAGATCTTTAAAATGTTATCCGTGATGGTAGCATCATATTTTCTTGTAACTGGCTTTAGAATCCCTGAAGCTTTAGCTTCTCTATCAAAATCCTTCTCGACTTGTTTGTCCTGCAACATGGCAACCCAGTAAAACCTTTGTAGTATGTCCTTCCCTGTGAGGAACAAACTTCAGCTGAACCTATGATCCATGGCTCCTTGGAACTTAGCCCGAGTTTGGAAACCATATAGCATAATTGGGAAAACACTGAAGGTCAAGAATATATTACTCTATAAGACAATGAAAAAAAAAAAAAAAGAAATGATTTCTCGACAGATATGTTTTCAAGGGATTGGTTTCTTGACAGATCAATTAAGAAGCACAGAAGGGACAATCGAATCTCAGCCTCTGCCTCACATGGCAAATGTGCAAAATAAGAGTTTCATGTTCAGGAATCTGACTCCTCTGAATCTCAAAGATCTTAGAAGACAAACAAATGGAGATGAAGATTGGATGATAAAATGAATGATACAAGCAAACTTCTTGATGTATTGGTTGCCGCTGAATAACTTCAAAACAAGTTCAGATTTCAATTCCTTAGTAACAGAACAAATTATAAAGAAAATATCAGCACTGGGATCCATCATATGTGATTGTGACACAGAGAAGTAAAGAGAGTGGATTATTGAATCACTGATATATAGAACTTTTATTTTCAAGTAATTTAAACATGCATTTCTTAGTTTTGGAACTTTTATTTTTCATAAAGCCTTGACTAATACATAAAAATTATAAGGAAATAAAACGCATGCCTTGAAAACTAGATGCTTACAGTGAACCAGAATAACAAAATAACACAAATTATATTTCTTCCATAGCAGAAGACATTCTACTTAGTATTAATAAACGATCCCTTGCGGCTCAAAACATATGAGAAACCACTTCCATGGTGGGCCTGAATTCAGGATTGGAACCCAAGCAATCAATTGCTAGTTTTATGACTGCCATTAGTTGATCACGAATAGTAGGCAAAGGAAGCGGAAGACGTGGATCCAAAACATTGTTCAACAACATGTTCTCCCAAGTGAACAGAGAGGACAAAGAAGGAATGATATCACCTGGATGATTTCCCTTAATCACTTCTAATGCTAACACTCCAAAACTATATACATCGCATTTCTCATTTACCTTCATGGTGTAAGCCAATTCTGCAAAGTCGAGGATAAATCATAAGAACATATATTGCAACTTTTCTTTATGTGTGTAGTTAATGAATTAGACAACTATAGCAAATGAATTATATATACCTGGTGCAATGTATCCATATGTGCCTGCAATTTGTGTCCAATTGGATGAGTCTGGCTTGAGAAATTTGGCAATTCCAAAGTCTGAAACATGAGCTTCATATTCTGAATCCAAAAACACATTTTTGCTTGATATGTCTCGATGGACTATTGGGGGGGAGCAACCATGGTGCAAATAGGACAAGGCTTCAGCCACACCTTTTAAGATATTTACTCTCTTACCCCAATCCAATTCTGTTGCTGTAGCTTCTCTACTAAATAATGTGTCCAAGCTACCTCTTTCAAAATACTCATAAACTAAGAAAGAGTGTTGAGAATGTACACAAAAACCGATAAATTTCACAATATTTCGATGTCGTATTTCTGTTAATGCACTTATTTCATTCAAAAACTCTTTTTGGTCATCTATATCATCAGAATGAAATGAGTGAAATTTCTTTATTGCCAAAATAGGCCCTGATAGAAGTTGTGCTTTGTAAACACTTCCAGATCCACCACTCCCGATGCAATACTTGGCATCAAAATTCTCTGTTACACTCGCAATTTCTTCAAACATTGTTTTCCCATCAAAATTTAATGCTGAAAGAAATTTATAATTGTTCACACTTCTACGTTCTTTCTGTAGCTCTTGTTTCTTTCTTCGAAAACAAAAGAACATTATTGTCACAACAATTAGAAGAGCAAGTGCTCCTAAAGCAACAAAGGAAATTACCAACCTCTTTTCTAAGACGTGTTTTTGTGAAGTGAGAGAGCTGCAAGGTGTGAATCCACTAACATTGCCACACAATCTTTTATTCCCTTGTAATGCTTCAATTGGAGCATCTCGAAATGCTTTGTTGTTGGGAATTGGACCTTGTAACTCGTTATAAGATATGTCAATACGTGACAATCCATGCATATCTTCAAAGCAACTTGGGATGAAACCAGAAAGGTTATTGTAGGAAAGATTTAGATATTCCAAACTCTCCATGTTACAAATCTGAGAAGGTATCTCTCCTTTGAGTAAATTATGACTCAAATCTAGTTCTGAGAGTTGAATCAAATTACCCAATTGAAATGGAATTTCGAGACTAAACTGATTGTTTCTCAAATTTAAATAATGCAATTTCGACAGGCTCCCTAATTCTCCTGGGATTGACTTGCGTAATCTATTTGTAGACAAGTCAAGGTACTCAAGTTCTGTGAGTAATCCAATTTCATGAGGTATACCTCCAGAGAGATGATTCCTTGTTAAAACAAGCTCGTTAAGAGAAGTCAACTTTCCAAGTTCCACTGGAATCTCTCCAATTAAATGATTTGAAGAAAGGTCAAGTTCATGTAATTCGATCGAATTTTGAATATGCAGCACAATGCTCCCAGTAATATTGTTTCCAGAGACATTTAAAGTACCTAACCGAGAGCACCTTGCCCAAGTAGATGAGATTTCACCATAAAATTTATTGTGACTAAGATCTATAAAAGTTAGATTTGGATAGACACCAAAATCCTCAGAAATATTTCCAATAAATTGGTTTCCTTGGAGGCGGACTCTAATTAAGCTTGAGCATTCTTTCAAATCTTTAGGGATACGACCAAGCAAATTGTTCCCACCAATGAGAAAGGTGGTAAGTGATCCACTTCGACAAACATTATGGGGAAGAGAACCTGTAAAGTGATTATGGGACAACTCTAGTTCAATCAACTTCAATAAATTCCCAACTTCATGAGGAATGATGCCAGAAAGGTTGTTGAAGCTTAGAAACAAAGATTTCATATTGCTTAGATTTCCAATGGAACGAGGAATAGAGCCACTCAGGTGATTCGTGCTCAACCCCAAATCTGAAATAGACTTCAAGTTGCCTATCTCCTCGGGAATGGAGCCAGAAAGGTTATTGGTGTAGAAGTATAAAACTTCTAAATTGCTTAAATTTCCAATGGAACGAGGAATAGTACCATTCAGATGATTTTTGCCCAACCCCAAATCTGAAACAGACTTCAAGTTGCCTATCTCCTCGGGAATAGAGCCAGAAAGGTTGTTGGTGTGGAGGTATAAAACTTTTAAATTGCTTAAATTTCCAATGGAGCGAGGAATAAAGCCACTCAGATGATTTGTGCCCAACTGTAAATCTAAAATAGACTTCAAGTTGCCTATCTCCTCGGGAATAGAGCCAAAAAGGTTGTTGGTATGGAGGTATAAAACTTTTAAATTGCTTAAATTTCCAATGGAACGAGGAATAGAGCCACTCAGGTGATTCATGCTCAACCCCAAATCTGAAATAGACTTCAAGTTGCCTATCTCCTCGGGAATAGAGCCAGAAAGGTTATTGGTGTAGAGGTATAAAACTTTTAAATTGCTTAAATTTCCAATGGAACGAGGAATAGAGCCATTCAGACGATTTTTACCCAACCCTAAATCTGAAACAGACTTCAAGTTGCCTATCTCCTCAGGAATAGAGCCAGAAAGGTTGTTGGTGTGGAGGTATAAAACTTTTAAATTGCTTAAATTTCCAATGGAGCGAGGAATAAAGCCACTCAGATGATTTGTGCTCAATTGTAAATTTGAAATAGACTTCAAGTTGCCTATCTCCTCGGGAATTGAGCCAAAAAGGTTGTTGGTGTAGAGGTATAAAACTTTTAAATTGCTTAAATTTCCAATGGAACGAGGAATAGAGCCATTCAGACGATTTTTGCCCAACCCCAAATCTGAAATAGACTTCAAGTTGCCTATTTCCTTAGGAATGGAGCCAGAAAGGTTGTTGGTATGAAGGTATAAAACTTCTAAATTGCTTAAATTTCCAATAGAACAAGGAATAGAGCCACTCAAGTGATTTATGCCCAACCCCAAATCTGAAATAGACTTCAAGTTGCCTATCTCCTCAGGAATGGAGCCAGAAAGGTTGTTGGTGTGGAGGTATAAAACTTCTAAATTGCTTAAATTTCCAATGGAACGAGGAATATAGCCACTCAGGTGATTTATGCCCAATCGCAAATCTGAAATAGATTTCAAGTTACCTATCTCCTCGGGAATGGAGCCAGAAAGGTTGTTGGTGTGGAGGTATAAAACTTCTAAATTGCTTAAATTTCCAATGGAACAAGGAATAGAGCCACTCAGGTGATTTATGCCCAACCGCAAATCTGAAATAGACTTCAAGTTGCCTATCTCCTCAGGAATGGAGCCAGAAAGGTTGTTAGTGTAGAGGTATAAAACTTCTAAATTGCTCAAATTTCCAAAGGAACGAGGAATAGAGCCACTCAACTGATTTTCGCTCAATATTAGATTTGAAATAGACTTCAAGTTGCCTATTTCCTCAGGAATGGCGCCAGAAAGGTTGTTGGTGCAAAGGTATAAAAATTTTAAATTGCTCAAATTTCCAATGGAACGAGGAATAGAGCCACTCAAGTGATTTATGCCCAACTGCAAATCCGAAATAGACTTCAAGTTGCCTATCTCCTCAGGAATGGAGCCAGAAAGGTTGTTGGTGTTGAGGTATAAAGCTTTTAAGTTGCTCATATTTCCAATAGAATTAGGAATAAAGTCACTCAATTGATTATCCCCCAAAGCTAAATTTGTTAGGGAGTTCAAGTTTCCTATCTCATTAGGAATAGAACCAGATAACTTATTTGAATAAAGGTAAAGGACCTCTAGATTTTTTAGGTGGCTGATTTGAGGAGGGATGACACCAAAGAGTTCATTCACACTTAGATCAATGAATGCAAGATTGGGAAATAATGAGAATGATAGTTCATGAAGTGTGCCTTTCAGACTTGTGCGTGTCAAGTTAATACTTGTGATACTTCCAGCACGATTGCAAGAGATTCCAAACCAAGTGCATGGACTTATCTTGGTTTTGAGGTGGCTAGAAGTGTTTGTGGAATTTGCAGAAAAAAGAGTCCATGATGACAGAAGGGAATGACTGTGGTTTTGAAGGCTGGCTTTCCATTTGAGAAGAGCCAGTGCTTCCTGAGTAGAATTAGAAGCAATATCAGTTGAAGAATGAGACATAGCAACAAACAAGAGAAGGAAAACAAGTGAAAAAACACTCTTCAAGATTGGCAACCCCATTGTTTCTGAATTATGTAATGCATATCATAATTTGGAAACACTGATAAATATAAAAGCAAATTACAAACCGTGTGGATGCTTGAAAAGTTTCCCCCCTAATTTCCTGCTCACGAAATAAAATTTTCAAAAAGCTCATGGCGTGTATGCTAATGTTTCTTGCCCTCTATTGACTCAAAAAGTGCCCCTGTCCTCATTCAATTATTGATATGCTTTGATGTATTACATCTCATTCAATTATTGTCTTTGCCGGTAAGTACACGCATAAATGTGTAACACATTGATGGTTGAAAAATCTCCAATTTCAGATTTAGGTTAAATATTAAGTTACAAAAATTTAAATATAAATCAAGAAAAAAATATACCCAAAATAGAGAACATTACCATGAAGAATAACTGCCGCATTATTTATTTCCAATTATGTCGATCTGGTGTAAGTGTAACAGTAATATTCTTTATTCGATGTATATATATAAAGCATGAAAATTTCATTTTTTCAAAACACAAAAATACAATCAATATTCAATAAAAACAAGTATTTTATTTTTCCTTTCATATTAATATATTTTTAGTTAGTGGCTTGGTGGATTTTTCATTCTGTCTAACTCAGTAGATAGAAAAGAAGAGGCAACAGCATTTGATATGAGCTTTACTATTGAATCATGGAAAATTGGTAACCGTTAATTGCGGAACTTGGACTTTGTCGGTGTCCTATTTCACGTGTGACTGGTTTCTTTGATACTTCTAGGTCATAGAAACGTGTGGCACGTTTTGACTCAACTCAAGTTTGAATTTTGAGTCGAGTTCAAGGTAAAAAAGTTGATTCACTATTAAATTTGAGCCCAATTTGAATTAGAAAGAATTTGGCTCAGTCAATCTGAAAAATCAAGAGATGGTTCAATTCCATTTTGGCTCACAACTCTGTTTGGATTATATCAGAATGATGTAGTTTTTCTTATTATTGAATAAAACAATATTATTTTGTTATTTAAATACAAACTCAAATAACATATTCGAGATATAGATTTGAATCATGAACTTGAGACAAACTTAAGCAAAATTCAAACCATGAACTCACATCTTATTGGTTTCCCACTCGGTCTATGTCAAAATTATAAATTATTATCAAAAATATATTAGACTTACAATTATGAAGATTGAAGTTCATATTACACAAAACTAATTGATTTATGTTAAAATCTAATTCATAAACTTATATACCATTTATTTTACTTAATTTTATTAGATATAAAATCGATTTCCTTTTTATTTGAGTCTTCAACAAATGTCATTTTTAAGTTTTTGAAAAGCCATAATTTCACAAATTATCTATTTTTCCTGTAATATTAAATTATAAATTATTATTTAGATATTTTTTCTATTTATTTTTTAATATTAATTATAATTTAAAATAAAAATTATTTTTATATTATTTCTATTTTTATATTATTTTTTCTTTTTTTTACCACTATCGATTTGCTACCTCCCATCTCCCCCTTGTCGTCATTCCACCTTCCTATTATCAAATATCACCACGACAACATTAGTTGTCATTGCCATTATGCTACCAACACCCAAGTTTGTGCAACATTTCCCCTTGCCATTACACAAATTCCCTTTCCCATCTTCATACCATCACACCACCTCCTCCTCCACCTACTTTTAGAGGTGTCAAATGGGTTAGCTTGTCAAGCCCGATGTGATACCCTTAGGCGAATCCCACATCGACAAAGCACGGGAGAGATGCTGGGTCTGTGTGTGCTCTGTCTATGGATCCCACATTGGTTAGTGGTGGGAGAATTGAATTGGTTAAATAGCCTGTGAGCTCCTTAACTGTTAAGACGCGTTTTGGGTTGCAAAGCCCAAAAGCAAACCCATGATGGACTGTGTGTCCAAAGTGGACAATATCTTGACAGTGGGCTGGGTTATTAGACCAGGGATGTTATCAATGGTATCAGAGCAACTTCGCGTGTCCTCTTGAACGATGGTGGGGCAAACCTCAGCGAGGACGCTAAGTCCCGTAAGAGGGGGGTGTATGTGATACCCTTAGGCGAATCCCACATCGACAAAGCACGGGAGAGATGTTGGGTCTGTGTGTGCTCTGTCTATGGATCCCACATTGGTTAGTGGTGGGAGAATTGGATTGGTTAAATAGCCTGTGAGCTTCTTAACTGTTAAGACGCGTTCTGGGCTCTAAGTGTTGGCGGCAAAGACCGCAGGCCCAGGAACAAAACCCCGAAAAGGCTGGGCCGTAAGGGGACAATATCTTGCCAGTTGAGTGAGGGCCCACTCGTTTCCCTGCAAGACGCGTTTTGGGTTGCAAAGCCCAGAAGCAAACTCATGATGGACTGTGTGTCCAAAGTGGACAATATCTTAACAGTGGGCCGGGTTATTGGATCTGGGGTGTTACACCCGACCCATGGGTCTTGGGCCTAGACACAAGGTTTGTAGGTGGACTCGATCTGTCACTGTTTTCATAATTATTTACAAAATTAAATAAATAAATAATTCATTAATTAATAATTATAATATAAAAATTATTTTTTATTAAAATTAATTGGTTGGCTCGTTATTGCAAGGTTCGACCCTATATATAGGGTTGAGCCATGGATCTTATAATTTATATGAGTTTATGCAACTTGTAAGATCTGTTATTGTGCAAATCTTAAGTCTAACCCGACTTATGGGTCTAGTGAACCTGACCAGATCCAACCCACTGCCACCTCTACTTACTTCCCTAATTTGTTCAACATTTTCTGCATCCAACTCTATTACAATCACTCCTCAACAAAAATCCAAAGTCACTTTTAACAAAACCTAATAGAAGAGATACACTTGATCCTCCATTTTGCATCTAGATAAGGATGACATTGATACAAGATGACTAAAGGTTGTGGCATGGCAGTGGAGGATGAAAGATGAGGTTGGTTGTGGCATGTCAGTGGAGGATAAGAGATGAGGTTTCGTGTGATGGTGGAAAGGAAAGAGTGGGTTGTAATGTGTGATGGGGCCTACTGAACTTAAACAACAAGTTCAATTGTTAATAAAAGTCGGGGATGATGATGGTGGTGTCATTGATGATAGAGGTGATGGTGATGATGTTGATGTTGATAATAGTAGGGATAGTGGTGGTACCGTCAATGGTGACAATAAGTGATAGTATTTTTGTGATTATTTTGTGAAATAAATTGTAGATAAACAATTTTGTTGCAATTTTGTTTTTTTATTATAATCATTTTTTCCTTTTGTTTTCCCCTTTTTTTCTTAAAATGTAGCTAAATTTAATAATATAACTTGACGTAAAGTAAGAATATATCATTTTTTGACTTTAAGAATGATAACTTATCATTTTAATATAATTCGGATGCAATCAATATCCCTAATGATATTCAGGATAACAACATCCACAAAGTGACCCTTATGATAATTATATTTATTTTATAATGTTAGATTGAAATAAAATATAATTTTTTTAGATTTCCATTTGAGTTAAAAAATTTTAGATTTAAGTTTAAGAAAATCTATAATTTGTGAAATAAATTGTAAACAAACAACTCTGCTACAAGGGCATTCCAATAAATGGTTTTGTGCTTACGACTGCTCTGTGGGCTGGGCCAGTAAGAGATCCTTGTTTCTTCCTTTCATATTAGTTGGGGTAAATTCTACTCAAACTATCTCAATTTGAATATATTATTCGACTCAAATAATTTGAACTCATATTGGATCTTTAATTCGATAGTTTGATTCGTTTGTCTTCTCAGTGATACAGTACATCCTTTCAACAATATTATTAACCCCATTGACAACATTGTTCATCCCATTAATAACATTCAGACAATACTACCCACCAATACTAATGAATAACATATAATGTATTCGAGCCAACTTTAGGCTCCACATGAATGTCAGTACATTTCTTCAGAGATTTAAAACCAATTCAGTCCTTAACTGTTAAATTGACATTTTAGGACGGTAACAATATGTTATTGAGCCATTGCTTCATAGATGTTAATTAAATTTTTACAACTGTAGCTCAATTCTTATTAATATCACAATTGTAAAATGAATAACCAATAAAAATTTATTAGAGATAAATAAAGAGAAAGTGAGAATCAATACCTGTAACGTTCTTTATACTACAAATTGGTATTGATGTTTGACGAAGAGCCAGTCCATGATGGCATAGACGTTGAAAGTTGAACATCTGAAATCCCTGTTTCAGTCAGTTTATTAGCATCTTTATGCCTCAAATATGACTCATCATCAATTGTGTAGAGGTCCTGGGCTGGTGTTGAACGCTGAGTTTGACTGCGGTTCAGTCCATGGAAGTCTCTTATGGCTTTGAACCTCAAATCTTGACTGTAACTACCTACTTCAGGGATGATATCTGGGATCGCAGTTTTCCCTTCCAGCATACTTACAGCTTCGGACATAGTTGGCCTCAGTGATGGTGAAGCATTTGTACACAATAGAGATACTCTTATCATCCTTTCAGCTTCCTCTCTGTTGCATTCTGATCCCAGCTTTGGATCAACTAGCTCCATTATCTTCTTTTCTTGCTGCAACTTACAAGCCTGCAAAAAACACACCACTAAGGACTAATATCTCATCCATCATCAATATTTATAGAATGTTAGTTTCTTACCCAATCTAGAAGACAAGTGCAATCCTCAGCTGGACCATAACTCTTGTTGTTTCTCCCACTAACAATTTCCAATGCAACAATTCCGAAGCTGTAAACATCTGCCTTGTAAGTCAGATAACCCCAAAGTGCATATTCTGGTGCCATGTATCCTCTGCATATATGTTCAAAATATTTAGTATTTTATACTGTTTTACTTTCAGCTTGACAAGAGAGACATGTGATTAGCCTACATTGTTCCAGCAACTCGAGTGCTAATATGGGTTTTCTCCTCCTCATCAAGCTTAGCCAACCCGAAGTCCGATATTTTGGGGTTTAGATCCTTATCTAGCAAAACATTGGTAGCTTTGATGTCTCTGTGAACAATTTTGAACCTTGATTCTTCATGAAGAAAAGCTAAACCTCTAGCTATCCCAATACAAATCTTTTGTCTGGTTGGCCAATCTAACTTCAATTGACAATTTTCACGACCTTAAAACAAACAATTAATTTCAAGATATATTACTAAAGCAAGAAGGAACCTTAAAATCAATATGTAGATTCAACTTACCAAACAAAGCACGGGCAAGACTGTTATTTTCCATGTATTCATAAACTAGCAATAGTTGATCCTCTTCAATACAACATCCATGAAGCTTTACAAGATTCTGGTGTTGCAGACACGAAATCATGGCTATCTCATTCAAGAATTCTCGGTTTCCCTGCTTTGATTTTGAAGAAAGCTGCTTCACAGCAACTATAGTACCATCAGATAACTGACCCTGCACAGGAAAAGTGTAAAGATTTTAAGCAAATCGATAGAGAAAGTTATTCTATTAAGAATGATTTATAATTGTGGCCTAAAGATTAAGTAGTATACCTTGTAAACAGGCCCAAAACCACCTTCCCCAATCTTGTTCGCAAGATCAAAATTGTCAGTTGCAGCTTTAATTTGCTTCAAGGTAAAAGAAATCGTTTTCAGATCTGATCCTTCTAAAAAATCTGCCCAAAGAATGAAAGAGAAATAACTATATTAAGATAATGAACTCATAGTTGCTAGCCACCATAAGATATTTGTAGATAAATCATCGCCCAAATAAAATAGTCTTTCCAAGTTCAAACGCTTGGGAAAAAAATTTGAACATGGTTGCAATAAAGATCCTACAAGATTAAAGAAGACCAAACCATTTCCTTTGCGCTTCCTGATTCTGGAATAGTATCTCCAACCAAGGACACCCAGTGCTAATATTATGAGACATGTTCCTACAACAACACCTACAATGATTTCTGCAATCTTCTTCTTTTCAGGTTTGTAGTCTGCCCAAGAAAACCCACCAAGCAATTATCATTACTTAAAGATTTGGGCATGAAACTGTACTTTCTAAATAGATTACTTAAATATGTCACTCTTTTGATAAAAATTGGATGAAACAGGGGAAATGTCAACTCTTTGATTGCAGTACACATGTATTTGAGCTAATTAAGACAAAATATATAATTTCAGTAATATATGCTCTAAGTTGCATATTCTAACATTTGTTATGTCTAGTTCTATTATATGTTTCTGACATCTGTTGCCTCTAACATTTGTTATGTCTAGTTCTATTATAATTTCAGTAATTTTCGAGGCATTTTCAACAGTTTCTGATGCATAACTATGATGAACTAAGGTAAACTGCATTATCTTGAATTTTTCATACAACAGTAGCATTTATATGGCATTGCTTGAACATGACTGTATTAAATGAAATTAGAAGAGGAGAAATCACTCACTGACATCCACCACAGAAATTGCTGATACGAGGGGGCCATAGACTCCTCTTTCGGGAAGAGCAGTAGTCCCTTTGCCAGCCCAATAAAACCGGATCTCTAAAATGTTATCTGTGACGGTAGCATTATATTTTCTTGTAATTGGCTTAAGGACCCCTGAAGCATTAGCTTCTATATCGAAATCCTTCTCAACTTGTTTGTCCTGCAACATGGAAATCCGGTGAAAACCTTTTTAGTGTGTCCTTTCCTGTGAGGAACAAATTCTAGCTGAACCTATGACCCAAAACTGTTTGCTCCAAGAGCATAGCACCTTGAAACTTAGCCCGTACTTAGGATCATGTGTAACAAGATAGACTGAAAAAGGATACAATTGATACAGTATTATCAACCCAAAAATGAAAAGGTTTTTCCTGATTGTGATTAATTACCTGAACATAAATATCAAACATGCGCCTTCCGAGGCTTCCATATGTGTTGTCATTTGTGAACTGAATCTCGGCAAAGTCTAAACTAACAACATAATTCCCATTTTCTAAGCAATACCCAAAATAAGTAAGTGAAAGAGGAGCTTTGCGGGCATCAATGAATAATTCTGAAATGTCTGATGAGAGCACAGATGCAACATAACGTTTGTTTTGTTCATTATTATCATCTGCGAAGTCTCCAGTACTACTAAATCCCCAATTATCATTTAAATAATAAGTTGCAGCACCACCATCTACTTCTCCATCTCCTTCAAATGTGCTGCCATTTTCTTTTACATTTTTCCCACCACAATTAATGTAGAAAGCGCGCCAATCTATGAAATGAAGAAAATGTGAACATTTTTTTTGGATAAGTTGAGAGCATTTATGTATAGAATATCAAAAATTTACTTGTGATCAAGATGTCAATCAATTTATTTATTCATAAAAACACCTTAGACATACTTACATCGATGACATTTCTGATCAGCCTTGCATGGAAGAACCCGACTTCTAGTTTAAGTCAAGTAAAAACCAGTTAGCATTATAGAGAAAACACTTCAAGGTCAATAATATATTACTCTATGAGACGATGAAACAATGAAAAAAATTATTTGATAACTCTAAAATGTGTTTCAAGTGAAGAATGATTGCTTTCTTGACAAATCAGTAAAAAGCATAGAAGGGACAATATACAAAAAAGGAAGCCTTGGAGCTGCATTTCTTTTTCATTGGTTGCTAAGGCTCACTTAAACCAAAAAGGCAACTTACAAGTTGTTTGCTGCTGAATAACTTTGAAACAAGTTCAGATTTAATTCCCTGGTAACATAAAAAATTATAAAGCAAACATCAGCACTGGCATCCACCATATGTGATTGTGACACAGAGAAGTAAACAGAGTGGACTATTGAATCACAAATATATAGAAATATACTAACTGCATGCTCTGGCAAGCATGATGCTCAGAGGTTGGCTGAGTGAAATTATTGTAGGAAAGATCCCTGCAAGAAAGTAAGAAACAGAAGTGGAAATTTAATTTATAATGATGAAGCAACTGAGAAAAAATATATAGACTTCCTTCTATAAATTAATCAAGTCATCATAGGTTATAAACTAATACAAGTACACAACAGATAAGTGTGTTCACTGAGGTGAACAAATATCAGATCCATGTAATAAAGATGCTAAAGAACTCAAAGGATACAAGAGATATGATACACACACATTACTTCCTTTCACTAATATTGACTCTGGTATATCTCCGCTAAGAAAGTTGCCAGTTAGAAATCTGATGAAGACCATTAAAGCAGTTAGTATGGCAGAGCTGGACATGGCAAAACAAAACTGAAAATCTAGAAAATTGGCTTTCATTGACTTACATAAATAGCAGATCCCTAGGGATTGCAACATTGGGAAGTTCCCCAGTTAACTTGTTAAAGCTGAGGTCCCTATTTAAAAGCAAAAGATTTATCATAAAAACATAAGCATATGGAGTTTAAAAAAATAATTGTGTAAGCGTAGGCAAAGTTGTTACATTGTCATGCATGCAAATAAGGAAGTTTAGTTTTCAGTTTTCAAGCATATAATCATTGTAAATTGATAGTTCAGTAATGTACTTACAGAACTCTCAGATTATTCATTTCCCAGACGTACATAGGTATTTCTCCTGAAATATGGCAGTTCCTCAAAGTCCTGGAAATCCAATGTTAAAATGTGATGATTTTGTGAGACAAATTTTACTCCAATATCTGTATGCCAGAAAATATAGGAACAGGCAATGAACTTACAACCGTCTAAGGCGGGTATTCTTTTTAAGATCAGGAAAAGCTTGATTTGTTCCATCTATGTCACTAATCTTACTGTACATAAGAGTGTCAGTAAATTAATGCATTAAATAGGGCATATTCTTGTAGTTGACTAGTTGAGAAATATTGACTCACAATTGTTGTAGATTTTCCAAAAGGGAGATGGATGATGGAATGGGTCCTTTCAATCCACTACCTAGGATTTCCCTTTATCAACCCAAAAAAAAAAAAAAACCGCTTAAGAACTCGATAGCTAGAATGAGTTGCAAAACTTCAGGAAAGTAGATCATCTTACAATCTCCCAAGTTGCCTCCAGTTTTGTATAAATTCTGGTATGCTTCCATTGAAATTGTTATCATTGATCCTACTGCACTGTGCAAAAAGATCTCACTAACACTTAAAATTCAGACAAACTCTGCGCAAACTCTTACAAAAATATTATGAAAAACTTACAAGTCTGTCATATTTGTCAGCTGAGAAAATTCATTTGGTAAATTTCCAGTCAATCTATTGGAGGAAAGCTTCCTGCAACCAAAATTTAATTGATAACGTCAATAAAAATGCTGATCATGGCTTAAAAAAACAACTGAATATAAGAAACCTACTAAATGCCTTACAGAATTTCCAGTTTAACTAGCTTCCCGAGCTGAGTGGGTACTGTTCCTGAGAATTGGTTTGCTTCGATGTCCCTGGTAAAATAAAAACAAAAAGATAGACAATAGGACATATTTGCCTATTTCTCAACAGTATAGTTTGGACTATTTAGTGCAGGAGTTTAAACTTAAAGCTTACAAGTAAGTTAGACTGGTGATGTCCCCCAGATGGCTCGGAATATTGCCTGATAATCGGTTCCCAGAGAGAGAGCTGCATTGACAATGGGTTGATAAATTCATTATTTATTACTATCTGGTTAGACTGATAAAGCAGAAATACATACAGCTTAGGGCTTACATAAAATTTAATTGCGTCAAAGCCCATTCGGCTGGTATCGATCCATTCAGGTAGTTGTAGGAAAAATCACTGCATACAGACAACAGCAATTAATGATTTCTATTAAAGACAAAAAGAGGAAAAAAATTAAAATAGTCATAAAAGCCTTGGAAATGATCCAGATTATTAAGAATGCAGATTTTGATGAAAATTTGTCATTACTACTTCCCACTACAGAATCCTAAATGTTCGAATTTAAGGAAAGTGTTAATTAGAAAAGTGAATTTTCCAGCCATATTTTGTTGGGACACCACAGAAGTAGTGTTGGCGCTCTTGTAACACATTGGTCCATCAACAATCTCTCCAACCAAACAGGCAAACCAGGAATAAACTAGCCGAACCTCTCGTTCATTTGAGCCTCTTGAACCAAGCCAAACGAGGAGTAAGAAACAATCTCTCCTCAATTGGGCCTTTGGGTTACTGGATTGGAAAGCAACCTCCCCTCAATTGTGTCTTTGGGTTACCGGCTTAGAACTTCTTAACAGCCCTCCCGTATCATACACTGATCCATCAAAGCAACATCCCTCAACCAGGTCTTTGGGTTACCAACTTGGAAAACAATCTCCTGTCAAGTCTAGGCTTTTATGTTGCCATGTTGGAACTTCAAAACGATCCAACCCTATCACACATTGGTCCGTCAATAACCTTCCCTCAACTAGGTAGGCCAATTGAGGAATAAGTCGGTCAATCCTCCCCATCTTTTAAGCCTCTTAGACTAGGGTAAGGAACACGAGGCTAAACCTCCTTTTCACTTCGGAGAGCAAGAAGCAAACCAAACCTCCCATTCATCTAAGCCTTCTAAACCAAGTCAACCAAGGAGTAAGAAGCAACCTCCCCTCGACTAGACCTTTGGTTTACCAAGTTGGAAACCCATGAACCAAGCCACCATGACCACGCCAACTGGGGAGTAAGCAAACACCCCCACAACTGGACCTTTGGGTTACCAAGTTGGAAAGTAAAGTCCCCTCAACTGTCACTATAGTGGATTTAGCCATCACAAAAGCGTTATTGGGCTCTTCTACTCCAAAAGAGAGCTCAAGAGGGGAAAATTTCCCTTACTCTTATTTATCATACCCAATTTGTTTTCCTACTAATATGTGATAGTTAACAATGTCAAAAAAAAAAAAAAATTATACATGCATAAAGTATATATTCAGAATTATTTAGCTTACACTTTAGAGATATTGGGAAGTTGGTTTAATTCAGGCGGAAGAACTCCAGAAAGGCTGTAACGTTTGAATTCTCTGAAATTTGAAACAGAACAGATCCAGAATCAGTTAGTCACACCCAAAATATGTAAAATCTGGAGCAAAACCAAACAACTAAAATGATAATTCTGTAATTTAGAAGAAGGGAAATATTCCACTATTATGTCAAAACAACTAAAATAAATAATAGAAAATATTAACTGAGAATTAAATATACATGTTGTAAAAGGACTTAGCCCTTAAACCCTCTAATTTAATATTTATTGTGTATTGAAACTTTCCAGAGAGGCATCACAGTCCACAAATGGTTGTTCTCACTTTAATGACCACAAAATCAAAGCAAATTCACTAATTTCTGCAAACATATGCAAAGAATAAGAAAACCTACATTACTGAAATGTGGTGGGTACTGCCATCGGGACCCAGGATGCAAGAGATGTTCTTGGTTACTTCTGTAACAGCCGATTTTTCATGGAGTTCACAGGCAGTGTCAGCATCAAAAGTCCAGTTAGTAGCCCCCATTGTTTTGGCAATCTGATTCAGAACATCAACTGCAACACATCCACAAACAAATAAAATCACAGAAAAGCTCTTCAAATATCCTCTAACATATCCTTTTTCCCTGAAAGATCTTTATGCTTTTTATTGAATAAACAGTCAGTATGATCACTTATACTGGTTACTGAAGTGTAAAGTAAACCATGAACATGGAGAAATTCAGCAGAAACAGAAATTTGGGGAAGAAGAATTGGTCTTACCCTCAGTTTGAGGCAGCTTAGCATCTACATATACTCGTTTCACTTCAAAGCTTAAAGATAGAATCGATACAAGGAGCAAATGCTTGAAGAACATCATTGAAATTGAAAAATTAGGAAAGATGCCTTCAACTCTCAAGTTCTTGAAATTCCCCAGATTCCCTGTATCTTCTTAGCCAAAATATGAAGACTGTCACATGTTGATCAATCTTTATATTATATGGTAAAAGTAAAAAAGTTATGAATGAGAAAATTATAAGCAAAAAAGCTAGACAATGAAACTCAAACAACTACCCGGATGGGATATTTTGTCTTTCAGCAAAGATGAATTAGAAGTCCTGTTAGTTAAGTAATCAATTATTGTCTTCCTGTTCACTTTGTCGTTTTTCCATGCATTAAGAAGATAAAAATAAAACGCGTATAGCAGACATGACTAAAGAAGCAAGTGGGGATTGAACGGCATGGTGTCTGGTTTCAAAAAACCTCAGCTCCCAGGATTTGAAAATTCATTGGTTTTCGGTAACAAATTAATATGGTTAGTTGCTTTGGAATATATTTGACTATTAAATATTGTATATATTTTAAACAAACCATGAATAATTATGATTAAAAAAAGCTTTCAAGTTTATGATAATAATGTTATGTGCAAATAGAAGATACTTTGTGAATACTTCTCTGACACAGGACATTAATTAGTTATGGATTACACATGGTAAGATCTGTAACTTTTTTAATTCTGCTACAACTAAACTATCCCTTCCTTCATCATTTGACGGCCTGAATATTTTGCTCTCAAGTCTTCAAGTTCTTTATGACAACTTTCATTTTTATTTTCTCTCAAGTTCTACTGGCAAGTAATATTCCACAGATCGATAGAATTGACGGTGGCTTGAGGTTAAAAGGATTTTAACCTTTCAAAGTTGAAGGGATTTTGGCTTTTATGTTCAAGGGGATTTTAAATTTCTCATTTTAAGCTAAAGGCTATTTTCTGGCACATGATTCGTGATTGTTTGAATTACGGAAAAATTTGTATCCATGTAATATGTGCACGATCAGCATGTATCATTTATAAGTATAAATTATCAAGATGATCTGACCTCTATGGCGGGTCGCCGGTCGGTAAGGTCCCATGATTCGCATACAACAGTAAACAAGTCCTAGGAAAAACTCCTCCATGACAACTGCATCATGGTTGAAATTTCTAGGGGCTGCACAGATCAAAAATTGAATCCTTGACTTCAGGATTCCTGTCACTCTCACAAATAACCAAGACAGCAGCCTACTTCAGAGAGTCTTAGCTTCATTTGTCTATACTTGATTAAGGCAACCGAGATTCTTCCTCAAAAAAGCAACGAAAACATAAATGATCCACCTAGTATTTGACAAGCCTACCATTTTGAATTTTCTTTTCCATTCACAAGTCTGAACACGTAAACATGCAAGTCAAATACATTCAAATATAGCGAGTGAAGAATATTACCCAGATTTCATTTATAATATCAGTTGGCTTTCCTTTCTCAATGTAAACCCGTGACTTCTATTATTAAATGCATATTTTTTAACGGTGTCTATCTTCATGAAGGAGATAAGGTTTGAATTGGTAAGCTTAGTGGACAAGTGGGATCCTTTTTTATTTTTCAACATTGACATGAGGGGACCAAGAGTTGCAAACCCACATTGCAGAGAAGGTTCAAAGAAGGAGACCATGTCAGAGAGAAGCCATTCAGTCTTGTTTGCCAAGAATGCAGCTCTATTAACTGCTGGTTTGGCTGATTCAATAACACTCATTGACTTCTACTGACTAACTAATATGAAGAGAAAACTCTTCAAGAAATAGTCTACTACACCATATACACTAGGAGAAATGGTAAAGCTTCAACTCCTCTTCAAAATTATTGTTGTATACTGATAAACCAAATTCTGTAAAAAATTATTAGAATACTAGAAGCAAATTCAAGAAGTGGATTTCCAGTAAATGCAACGAACATTATAACGGATACGACCTGTAGGCAGAACATATACAATCTATCATATCAAATATATACTAACTAATGTTTACATACATATGTTGTCTATGTAAAAAGGAGAGAAAGAGTGCATCGTAATTAGAAGGAGTAAAATTGTTCTCTTCTTTATCTTATAGTCTTCTTTACTAATAATAAAATTTTCTATCTTTTACCTGTGATTGTTCACGTATTGGATTTTTCACATAAATTATGCATTTTTGTTTAAAGTACTTGTACAGTTTGCTGTCTTTTTTCTTTGGAATTCCTATCAATAATATATAGCAACTTATGGGACAATGAAAAATAATTGGAGACACTTTCAACAAAACTTGTATATACGCAACCAATATATAGATAGAGACTGTTAATATTGCTGATTGAACCAAAATCAATACAAAATTTGTAATTTACAAGTGGGTTGAATTCAATAGTAATAAATACTACAACTTGCATGAAGAACCGACAAAATTAATGAAATTAAATTAAGTAAATCAATAAATAAAAGACGACAACTACATCCAACTGGATCTTTTCGCTCTTCCCATCTGATTTGTCCACTGCTTGGGGCCATCTCCGCCAAGTTGTTCAGTTCATTAATTTCATTGAATTTACCATTTAGAGTTTAAGGTTTATAAATCTCCAGGCTGGTACGACCCACCTGACAATTCAAGAGATGCTGGCTGATTGTAAATAAACCATTCTTCGAGCAAATGTCAGTTACAATTAAAGAAAAACTTAGAAGAAAATTGGAGAGGAGAAAGGAAATGAAGTAGAGAAAAAGAATCTGGATAGCAAAATTATTCTCTATTATTCCCTTTCCAAAATACAAAAGCTTTTATATATATATATATATATATATATATATATATATATATATATATGAGTCCACTCACATGACAATTAAATATGATAATGCTAAGCTAAATTAGATAAAACTTACTAATTATGTTTGCTCTCATCCTTACAGAATAAATCTATTTCATCTAATGAAATCATTGAGCCACATAAATGGTTTCCTAATCTTTTTTGGGTATTTATTGGTTTGCACTTCTTGGATCCCTTTACGAACTTCAATATTGGATTGTTCCTCGTTGTTTAGCTTTTGTGGTTCTTCCACATGCCCTTCATCCCTTGTATTTTGTTGTTTCTCATCAACTTGCTCTAAGTGTATGAGTTTGGTTGTATCACAAGCTCTCAAAACACTAAGAATGTCATAACTTTAGCGTCTGGTAAATGTAGGGGGTAAGTGTCAATTTTCAAACCATGTGGGTTTTGTGAATCCTCATGCTCATAACTGTAGAAAGCCAACCAGATGGAAGTAATTAGCTCTTGATTCGATTTGAGTTGAATTTGAACAATACTTAGTCCAAGATCAACTTAAAGGCAACAAGTTTAAATTCAAAATTGGTTCTTAATTCCAAAATGCCTATCAAATTGAATGTTGGATTGGATATAAATTAATTTCAAGCAAAACCCAACTCAAAATCAATTTGAATTTAAAATGTTCACTCAAAATCGATGAATTAAAACTCGAATTTAGTTTAAAAATAATTTTACTTTGAATTTGATTTAAATCAATTCAAATTAAATATTTTAATCAACTCAAATTCAACTCAATTTATAAAATAAGTTTAATCTTTATTCAAACTTAACTCATGCAAATTGGGTTTGAATTTGGGCTGAGATAAGCTAAAGTTTAGGGTTGATAAGATATTAACCCCAAAATTGAGGACCCTTCTGGGTGTACCAGACTGACGCTGACCACGTGTCTCGAAACTGGTTGTGTCAGCAGAAATGTAAGAATCGGAGGTCTGTGAAAGGAGCGAATGCGAAATTTTCAATCGTGATGTAATTTATCACAAACCCTAATCTTTTAATGGACCCACCAAATCCCACCGACGATGACGACGATGAAGTCTTCTTCGACGACTTCCCCTGCCACAATTGCCTTCATGACGATCAATCAGATCAGTCCTCGTTGGAAACCAAAGACATCCCCTCGCCTCTGCGGCGCCGTTCGCTCTCTCGTCGTCGAAGTGAAATTCATCGAAATTTGAAGGAGAATGAAACTGTAATGGATAAAAGATTGGACTCGGCTGTGGACCGAGTTGACTCATTCCGAGTCAGTCAAGAGAAGACTGAAGAATCGGCGGTAACTTTCGAAAATGAGGACCCGGTTGGTGACTCTGTTGATTCGGTAGACTCTGAGTCTTCGAGTTTGCTAGTTTATATTGCTGGGTTAATGATTAAAGCAATTTGGTTTCAATTCAATTTGCTAATTACCTTCGTTTTATTTCCTGTATCGATTTTATCTTCTTTCTACATGTTTGTACTTGACCCATTTCGTACATTAAAGCGTGGAAGAGAGTGTTTGATGCTAAAGTTTTACAATTTATGGAATTTGATTTATGGGATTGTTAGTCCTTTGATTCATGACTGGTTAAAAGGGAATGAATGGGTATGGAAGCTTTTTTTGAGATCAGGTTGGGGCTTTTTTTGGTCTATTTATGTATGCTCTATGTTGTGTGGGTTATTGCTGTTGGCAGTCGTGATTAGTGTGTTTTTTATGAGGTTTTTGGTGAAGGAGCCAATTCAAATAGAAGAGACTCTGAATTTTGATTACACAAAGAATAGTCCAGTCGCGTATGTACCTATTCAGTCTTGTAAGGGTGTTTTTTGTGGCTTCAATTGTGAAGAGAAGAGTTTAGGGTCTCGGGTTATACCAGTGGATCATAAGTTGCAGGTTATTGTCATGTTGACATTGCCAGAATCAGATTACAATCAAAAACTTGGGATTTTTCAGGTAACTATTTGTTGCAAAGTGTGTGATTTCTTTTGGCTTTGTGTTCTTTTCATGTTTCAATCAAGTTAATTGTCTTGAATCAGTCAATAGGTTTATATTAGTAGTAATTTAGACTTTGTAGTTTGCTCTGTTTCATGCAACAGCATTTGCTATTGTTCAAACTACTAACTTATGCAAAGTTTCTTTAAAATTTAAGATGTTTTTAAGTAATTTCAGATAAGAAAACTAACTTATTCAAGTGAATGAATCTTAAATTTTCTGCTAATCAATTGTTACTTCAGATGTCCTGTATACACAAGATATTCTAGTAGGTATTAAGCTCTGCTGCATTTCTATATGTGAATTAAAAGTGATAGTTTCTTCTTGCAAGTTGCAATATCAAACTATAACCAAAAGATTGAGACATTATTTCCTTTTAGAGGATGAAAGGACCTTAGAGAACGATTTTAATGATGTGATATGGCTCTAATTCTTAAAGAATTATTCCCAGGATCTCTCCCTCATCTCAGTGAAGTTTAATGGCATTAGGTTGAAGTTGATAAATTTTATGTAATGAGGATGAATGCTAGATAATGAACTTCTACCTAGTGACAATAAGCTTTGGTTGTTGTGAAGATTAGCTGGAATCTCTGAAGAGAAAGGGTGATTTATCAAAACAACAAAAATAATGAATCTTAATACCAGTTTACCACAACATTGTGGCCACTAGACCATGTGAACTTAAATCACTGGTTGCTTTTTGTAAAGAAATACGTATGCCAATTGTCTTTTTGTTTGATAAAAATAAATTTTATCATATTCCATCACCACTATCACATCTATCCTGAATCTGTTCTTAACATGTTCTGTTTAGAAGTTGATACTGAGACTTGTAATATGCAATCTCACAGCCACAAATATTTTAGATTGATTTTATTTCCTCGATTCTTAAATTGTCAAGCATTTTTGTTCATTATCTTTTCCTTGTTCTTGAGATCTGTACAATAATTGTAGCATTGGAAATTTGATTGCATTTTTTTGGGTATGTAGAGGATTGGCACATTTCTAACTGATTTCTTTTCTTCCTTTTGAAGGTCAGAGTAGAACTCCTTTCTTCTAATGGCAAAACACTTGTGAGTTCAAGCCTTCCTTGCATGTTAAAATTCAAAAGTGAACC
This sequence comes from Mangifera indica, assembly GCF_011075055.1. Classification (NCBI taxonomy): domain Eukaryota; kingdom Viridiplantae; phylum Streptophyta; class Magnoliopsida; order Sapindales; family Anacardiaceae; genus Mangifera; species Mangifera indica. The sequence goes on along the minus strand of NC_058148.1, from coordinate 14,385,639 downwards.
TGTCCGTCTTCTTTTGACTTTCCTGAAAGTTGCTCCAATTGTTGCTGGGTATGTATCAGAATCTCAAACACTGAACGTGAAGCTTAAAGGTTTCAGAGAAGGGCATGTGCCTACTTCATGCTTAAAGGTGAAAATTGAACAACGAGCAGAATATGTGGCTGGTGCCGGTATCCCTGAAATATATGATGCCTCACTTATCCTTGAGTCAGAACTTCCATTTTTCAGAAGAATTATATGGTATTGGAAGATAACCATATTTGTATGGATTACCATTACGTTGTTTATAATGGAGTTGTGCTTCACGCTAATCTGTTGTAGACCTATTATTCTTCCAAGAGCAAGACCAAGGGGTGGTTCTGCAGGCAATAGTGCCCGACCAATTAGAATCCAGTCACAAACATAGTTAAGGCCATAAGGCTTCAGCGGAATCCAGTCACAAAACATTGTTTAGACCATGCGGCGTCAGCAGAATTCGGTCACAAATTTAGTTATGGTCATGAGGCTTCAGCAAACTTGACTAAACTGATGTTAGCAAAGGTTAACATCACTCCCAACACTTTCACAGCCAGATTCCTCGTAATTTGATCTTTTCTTATTTGTAAATCCTTTTTGGCAACTATGTACATGTCTTTATGTTGTAAACTCAATGGTATAAATTAATCTACATGTAACATTCATTTAGAGTTGTATTTATCAGGAATATTTCTTTTGGAAGATCTTCAGTAGTTTCCATTTTTTTCCTTTTTTAAGTTCATTTCAGTCTTTAAACTGACTATTAAATCATTCAATAAAATTATATATAATGACAAATAATTTGTATATTTAAATTATATACCAAAAGTTTGTACACGTTCGATTGCTCTAAATCACTAATTGGCTAAATCCTTATGTAATGAATAACTTTATTCTGGGAACAAACAGGATCAATCATAAGCTTATCTGCCTTCTTTCCAAATTTAATCAGTCAACGTAAGCCAACAAAAATTGCTAAATCGGAATAAAGAAAGAAAACACCAAGAATAACAAGTTCAACTTATTTTACTTTCACATTACCGGACTGAATACATACATCCTAAGAGGCTAAAATGTCAATCCACCCCAGTAACATGAATTAGTTGAAAACCTCCAAAATCTATCTTTTAGTGTACACAAGTTAATTAGCCTATTCATTCTGTAAATTAAACTCCTTAATTGAACTCTTAGGGCCGGTTTACACTCTTCAGGAATGAAGCGCTCATGGTAATCTCGCGCAAGGGCTTGTCTGTGTACCTCACCGTATTGTACATCCAAGCTCCAGCTATGGCTCCAAGGATGGGTGAAGTCAAGTAAATCCATATACCCTTATACTGGTTTGAAACAAGGGCAGGTCCCAAGCTTCTTGCAGGGTTCATTGATGCTCCTGATATTGGTCTGCACAAGACAAGAAATTAATATTCTACTGAAGATGGCCTATGCTGAGCTCCAACATGTCTTGACTATGATATGTTTAATAAGTTTAAAATGATTAATTAAGTTAATATACCCTGAAATCATCACATTAAGCAGCACAGTGGCACCGACAGCGAGCCCTGCAAGCTCTCCAATCTGCAAAAGCAACAGATCAAGCCGTTGTTTTAACATTAAGAGTCACAAACTTTGGTATTTAGTAGACAGGTTAATATTAAAAAACTTCAACATATCTGAAATTCCTTTTTTGTTATGCAAGTTAATTAGCCAACATATTGAATAATTATTTATATCTAATCATAAATTAGAATAAATAATCAGGGGAGAAGGAGGATGAACTTACAGCTCTGTTATCAGTTGCAACTCCAGATATAACAAACATCAGGTAGAATGTGATTATGAACTCAATCACAAAAGACTGCAAGTCTGACCCAGTTGGTGCCGTTCCAGCAAAGTGGTCATGCTTCCCCTGGAATAGCAATCGAAGAGTTCCAGCCGCCAGTGTCGCTCCAAGAACTTGACCTGCTACATAAGCTGGTGCCTGCAACATTTAAGCAAAGTAAACTTGATACAAATCTAAGCTGAAATAGAGTTGATTTTAGTATAACTTAAAGCGCCTTAACCAGAAAAAACTGAAATGATTGTCAACAGTGGCTGCAGTCATAATAGTAGTAACACAATTTTTGTTGAAGTATTGACCAAGTTTTCATTGCAGCAGCTTAATTACCTGTTTCAATGGAAGCCTCTTGCAGGTAGCAAAAGCAATGGTGACAGCAGGATTAAAATGAGCACCAGAAATATGGCCAACAGCATAAATCATCACCATCACCGCCAGTCCCCACACTATGGCAATTCCAGGCAGTGTCACAACCTTGTCCTTGTCCGAATTCACCACCACGGCCGCACAACCAGCAAAAACCAAGAAGTATGTGCCAAAAATCTCAGCTATTATCTGCATAAACACAACAAGCAACAACTCAATGACCCCATATACAAAACCAAATAATTTTTCAATAGAATTCAGAAGAAGAAGAATGTTCAATCACCTTCTGCATGAAACACACAGAAGGGGAAGGAGTATTTTCTCCATCTTTAAAGTTGAGAACAACTTCATTGCATCCATTGCTCACTACTGCCTCGGCCATATTGATCTGTATGCACAAGAACAAAATATTGAACTGGCGAGGTAAGGTGGATGATGTACAACTTAAGGACAACCGATGAAGGGCCCCTTATATAATGGAGAAAGAAAGACAGAAATGGCAAGGTGAGGTTGGACTGTAATTTTTCACAAAGAAAGAATATTAATTTGTCATAAACTTTATATTAAATTATTTACTATATTTTCTTTTTGAAATATAAACGATGATCAAATAATAATGTCTGTCAGTTTACTTTGAAGGCATTGAAGAAGGAAAAGCATTGAAGAAGGCTAACAAGTTGCTTCAACCACCCACCGCAAATACGGACAGACATGCAGGTTTCGATACTATCCTTATTTATTATCCTCTTTAATTTTTTTTTATATTAATTATATATTTTAAATAAAATATGGGATTTAATGCCACATTCCATCATTATCACTGTAACAAAAAAATAATATTAAATATATTATTTTATTTCTAATTTAAAACCAACCAATCAAATAATTAACACGATAATGCCTATATTTTGTATTCACACTTTTTCATACAAAAATTTAACACCATTTATAGAATCGGGTTTTAGCACAAATATAGAAAATGTAATTATTATATTATCTTAATTGGTTTGTTTTTTTTAATTTTATTATATACCTTTAAATGTTATTATTAAATATAATTAATTAATAATATATTAAAAATAAATATTTTATAATTTAATTATAACGACCCAAAATGAGAGATGACCCAAAAAAAAAAAAAAGAAGCCATAAATAATAGAGTTTTCTATATTTAACCATTTCAACTAATAAATTACTGATGATAGATATCTTATAATTAATTATATCTGCCCCAAATTACGGGAGACAACAAGAAAAACGGCCTTAAAGTCACAAGGGATTTCATCATCAATTTTTCGAAAGGGAATGAGAGGAAATTTGTTGAATGTGAATCAAAGACTGTCATAAAGGGTAGTTTTGTAATTTAGCAGCTAGAGACAGCTTAGTATGTTTTGTTATTTTCAATTAAAGTCAAAGATATTTAATTCTTACGCTAAGTAGTAATAACAAAATGAGATTTATTATATTATGGGAAGAGAACTATTTTTTACTCAAATTTTAGTTCAATTTCAAAGTTATACTCATGAAAAATAAAAAACTCAAACTTTTATTTATGATCAAATTATTATCTAAATTTTCAATTAGAGACATAACTAATCATTACATATTCTTCGTATATCTACTAACTCTTCTTAAATGTCTCTTACACATATTTCATACTTTTATCCAAAGAAAAATATAAACATGTAATAATTGTCCCTAATTTTTGAAGTGCGAGTAGGGCGAATAGGGCTCTGAATGAGAGCAATTAGTTCCACCAACATGAAGGCCTCGAGCTATTGACTATGGCGTCTGAAATAAATGTCATAAAATCAGTTTCAGTTTATTTTAATTTTACTTTTATAATTTACAAGTACTTTTGTCTGCAGATCTGAATATGCATAATCAATCTTCAACTACCAAATTTCCAGTCGGGTTTCAATGCATGATATTGGCCCATGGTATGATGAATGAAATATTTGGAAAGTAACAGATGAAGAAGATGAAGATGGTTCAATTTTATGTCCTATGAAAAGTAAATTACGCAAATTTGACTTGACCCATATATTCTAGATCTTGGTGATCTCATAATATGTCACCATTACGTGGGTTTTTCTTCTTATTGCTTAATTATGATTAATTAAATTAAGAAAAAATTAATCAACTTACTTTTGCTTGACCGTTTGTATTTGTTTGTTATAATAATATCCTTTTAGGCTTAAATTATGCCTTGAAAGTATCAACTAACTCATTAATTCTCAATTTCTTTGTAAATTTTTCTTCAACAGTCATCAAATTTTGACTCATAGTTTTTCTCTATGAATTTAATTTCATGTGGGCATGTGCAACCACTGCTCCACGTCGTCAAGCATATGATATTAGTAAATAAGCACCAACGTAACGTTTATCCCTTTATCATCCATCATGTTACACGTGAAGACTTTCTTTGACCACCTAATTTTATATGTTTCACATTTAAGGACATAACAAACTAAAGGTAACTTTTAGGAATTGTGACTAAACATGCCACCCATTTGTCAATCAACCGTAAATGCAGGTAGAAATATTATCACTCAGAGTTAATGAGAATGATTTTATACGACAATATATCTCATCAACATTTATAAGACATTTCATCTCGTATTTATTGAGAGAAATAATCATATTTGGATTCAATATCTTTGTTCATCATGTTATAAATACAAAGAATTATTGTATAAGTAACTACTAAAAAATATATATATCTCTATAAATAAAGTATAAATAATAACATATCATTATGTAATTAGATAATTTTAAACTAAAGATAGAATAACATTCAATCTTATAATGACATATCATTATTTATACACATAATTTTATTATATAGTGAAAAAAAGCGTTGTGTACTTAATCCTAATCATCGTTATCATAAATGTAGGGTTTAAAATCAGGTATTTAGTGAGGGATAGAAGATCTCATCAACCCATTAAATTAAATGTTTCACAGATTTGGTAATAGTTTATCAATATCATATATTTATGGAGACTGTTCATATTAAAATGAAAGGCAGACGCATACAAAGCATCAGATTCTATCATGCCACTGACATATAAATATGGTGCACTTGCAGTGCACTGGTGGCTAACTCTGGTGTGAAAATAAGTAATAAAACATACTGTTTCAACGCGCAAGGAGCAAGCCACCTTTATGTTTGATCAAATCAGTCATCCTCTCTTTCTTCATTTTTCTGCCTTCCCATTAATTCTGTAGGAGACTTAAAGCCATTTTTGGACCCATTTTTCTACTTTCGTGTTTTCTTTTCGGATTGGACTGCGTCCAACACTGTGAAATTTTCAAACCCAGATGGGTCCTTATTTGTCTTTTCCCATTTTGAGATTCTGAAAGTGTCTTTGTAATCTTCTGCTTTCACACTTGAAATTCTCTTTTGTTGTCAAATTGGTTTGGTAAGACTGAGAGTACCCCGTCAAAGGGTCCCCCATTTTTAACGGAGATTCACTAGAATTCCAAAATTTATTGTTTCAAGATTAGTGGCAGACAAAGACTTCTGTAGCATTTCACTTTATATAGAATTTTGCTTATAGCATGCATATCTTTGCCTGCTTGATTGTTTTCATCACTCAGCAACTCATTTTCGTAAACAAGTCTAAGTTTAAGTCACGAATTAGACTCATTTTCATAAATATTGCAAGTATGAGTAAAAAAATTGAGTTCATTTTCATTAACAAATCCCAGTTCAAGGCATTTCGAACATTCAAATTCAAGCTCTACTAGGACCAAATCCAAAGTCAAATTGTTTCAAACTAGGTTTGAGCATCATATCATCTGTTTCAAGCTTATCTTTAGCTGTGAATTTTAAATTCATACTGATCTCAACCTGACCTTTGTTTGGGTTTGCCCTGATGGAATCCAGTATTATTTCAAAAGCAAACGGGAAATGCAGTTGGGCTTATTATTAGAGTTTGTTGCTTATATGGGCCAAGTTTTTAGTCGTAAAAAATGTGAAAGATCCTTTGCCTTGGGCGTTTTATTTAACAATAACAAATGAAAGCCCATTTAACCTTTTTACCAAAATAGTCCACTAAAATCTTTATTTTGATTTAAAGCAAGGACGGAGCAGACAAGGGAGGCATCTTCCATTATTCTCTTAATTTCTTTTAGCCCCAAATTTTAAGCAAATTAATTATTTCCCATAAATTTGACAATCTCTAACACTAACAAAATATAGCTTCGGTTCCGAGCCTCCTCCCTTCTCGACCGTTATACCAAACCACAATTTAAACCCCCAAAGCTGCCCATTTCCGTTCCCTAAATTTCTCAGGAAAAGAATGCCATAAAAATGGTGGCCAAGTTTACCAAAAAGGCCCAATCAAAAATCTCCAAGAACAGCCATCGCCGCCGCAAGAAGTCCCCCTCCAAGTCCGGCTCCGCCGCCAACTTCATCTCCTCCATCAACAAATCATTAAACTCATGCAAGCGCCGTTTCGCCAAGTTTTTCTCCAAGTTGGTGCGTATGACCACCACCCCAACTCGGAAAAGCAAAGGCTACAAAATATTGAAAACCGAACAAAAAGATAATCCTGAATCTAAAGATCAGATTCTTGTTCCTAAAGTTCTTTTCTTCTGCAAAGAAAACGTTCTTCCTCCTCTCCTATCTCCCGAGAAAAAAACCATCTTTCTCGATCTAGACGAGACGCTAATCCATTCAAAACCCGACCCTCCTCCGAAAAGATTTGACTTCGTTGTCAGGCCAAGAATCGATGGAGAGTTTATGAATTTTTATGTCGCAAAACGGCCCGGTGTGGATGCTTTCTTGGAATCCGTAAGTAAAAAGTACGAGGTGGTGGTATTCACGGCGGGATTAAAGGAGTATGCGTCGTTGGTTCTCGATAGGCTCGACGAGAAGCGGGTGATTTCGCATCGGCTTTATCGCGATTCTTGCAAAAAACACGATGGGAGGTTTGTAAAGGACTTATCAGAGATGGGAAGAGACTTGAAGAAGGTGGTGATTGTTGATGATAATCCCAATGCCTATGTATTTCAGCCGGGAAATGCAATTCCGGTGAAACCCTTTACCGGCGACGCCAAGGATAAGGAGTTGCGCATGCTGGCCAAATTTTTTGAGGGTTGTGATCGTTTTCTTGACATGAGGGATGCCGTGAAGGCATTTGGGCGCTTTAAGGACTACTTTGATTAAGATATGAGAGCTCGAAAATGTGTTTTCTAATTATTATTATTATTTTTTAGTTTTATTGTTGAAGAAAATTGTATTACACAATGAATTGCCAAATTAGAAGAATGCAATGAATTGTAAAAGTTTATTTTAGGGATTGAATTCAGATGCAAAGCTTCTTTGCATGATGCATTGCACCATGACAAGTTGATTGATTATGTTTGTTTGTTTGTTTAAATTTTTTGTTTGGATTTAAATGGTGTTTAAGAATATACCCATTTACAATATGTGAAAAAGTGGAATGTTGAATTAATTGAAAAGCTGAAATTGAATTAAAGATCTTTAAGAATTATCACTTAATACTTAAAATTGACAATTGAATAGAAATTCCCCTTAATGGAATGATCATTCTGTTATAGTCATCAAAATCACAAACCATTAATGATAAAGAGAACATTTTTATTTTAATTAAAAATGGGCATTCGTATTAGTGTAATGAGATATTAATGGTTTTTTTTTCAATCAAAGAACGTGTGTTTTATGACTTGAAGTGTGTCCGTTCTAAGGATAAAGTATCTGTTAATACAAATGTAAATGGTAGTGATTATTCACAAACCATCAAAATTGTTATGACATATTTGATTAAACAATGCAATTGTTCATCACACCTAATTGATGTGCCAAATTATTCCTATATAAATGGTGGACAAGTGGAAATCATTTCACTTGTAACACTTGATTGTGGTATATAGCAAATCAAAGCTGAGTTTTTCAAATTTTACTAACATAAAAGAGTCGGTTTTGAAAATTTTCTAACTATTAGCTCTGCTCTCAGTTACATAAACTAGCAAGAAGATATCCATAGAATTATTTCACTGACTTTTATAGGTAGCTGAAGATTACATGAAACTTTCTCACTCAACTCTTGGAGAGCTTTAATAAACTCTTCTGGCGACCTCTTTCACCTTTAAGGACAGCAGTTGATTTGTTTCAGTCAGTAACCACAAGAATTTTCCTATTTAAGTCTTGGCAATTTGAAGTTAAGTTCAAATAGCGTCTAATTCCTGCTTTACCAGGGCAGATTCAAAGAAGCAATAACAAGGTATCTAGCATAAAGACTACGGTTTCCCAATTACAAGAATTTATGGTTGGCAGAATTGTCTCAATGTTTCCTGCTGGATATCCAATATTAAACAATAATGGTAATATGCAATTCAACATTACCCACATCTCGTTTCTCCACATAACATCATCAACCACAGCATGGAATCAAGATTGAAACACAATTTTTCAATTCTAAATATACGCCTCTTCTAGAAGACATTTTTCAGAACACAGCCCACTTCTGCAAATAGAATCTTATCTAGTAATTTCAATTTAAGCAATACAAACATGCTACGATCTATATTACCATTATACAAGCAGATACTAATAAATAAACCCAAGACAAAATGCCCATATGGAACTGCAAAGTTTTGGTTTAAGGAAAAGTCCAAAACCTCGTGGGCAGCAACACGAGGAGAGCATACGAGGTTGTTGGCTTCGTGGTGATATCAACAGCAAGGAGTTGGTCTGGGATTGGCGAGTGTAGGAGTGGAGTGGAGCAATACGGGTTGTTAAATAAGGGACTAAGTCATCTCTACACAACTAGTTAGAGATTGAAGTCACTCCCTTAATAATTCTAATGCAAACAAAACCAATAACACTAAACCCAAAAGGGTGTCTGCAAGGTTGACCCTCGAGAGTCGGTGAGCTCAAGGGTGCTGCACAGACAATTCTGTTGTGCCAAATCTGTAAACTTGTGACATGGTGCTTAAGACAGAGTTCATGAACAGGGTTAAGGCAATGCCAATCCCATTTGCCGACACTATGTGCATTTTGGAGGAAGGAAACATGTATATGGTGAGTTATCATGTGACGTTGTGCTCCAGTCCAAGACAATCGCAGCCATGCAACTGTCTAAGAGCCTAAAGCATGAACAGTCAACAATCATATCAGTATTGATGGAGGAGTGATCGGATGTGCCAAATGACATGCCCAGGGAGACTCTTAAGGAGTTCAAAGACCGGATGTCTGCAGAATCACTAAAGAGGTCGCCACTTGAACAAGAAGTAGATCCCTGCATTGAGCCAAAGGCAGGAACTTAGTTGCCATCTTTTGCATCAGGTCGGGTAGTGCCTCCCAAGTTGGAAAAATTGACGAGGCAGATGATGGACTTGTTGGATGCAGGGTGTATCCAACCTTCCAAAGCACCCCATGGAACGCCAGTGCCATTTCGGGATAAGCATGACACACCAGCTCTGCACAGATTATCGAGTGCCCCACAATAGTTTCCAAGGGGTGTGATGGAATGGAGCTCCAGCTAGGGAAGGCCAACTTGATGGTGGACACACTAAGTGAAATGGCCACTACCAATTCAAAAAAGGGTCCTGCAACCATCAAATTAGCTAATGGGCAAGAAGAAAAGATTAATTTGGCAAGATCTTACACGGCTAGGGCAACCAAAAGGAGGAAGAGTGGGTTGACAAAAAGAGGACTTTGAATGAGGCTCACAACAGCATACTGAAGTGGATGAAGATCGGCAGGTCGTGGCATGAGAAGAGAATCTATATATAACACAAAGCTTCTATTTAAGTAAATCCTAAGGGGGTCTACTCTGATAACCAAAAGAAAATATTGATTACAAACATTTATATGGAATGCATACGACATCATCCACGTGTCTATCGTAAAAACATAACATGCCATACATGCTTGTAAAATTTCTTAGTCATCAATAGATGACAAGTCTTATGTGCCTGTCAGATCCCATCCAGAAACTTTCTCAACATCAAAATCTACATAGTTTTAAGTAAGCATCCCAAACAAGTTAAGAAAAGGCAGAATTTGAGAAGCAGAAGCACATACCAACGAGAGAACATGACCAACAATTAACTCCAACACACAACGTAAAAAGTAAAGTTATCCAAAACAGAAGGAAAAATCTCATCATTGGCTTCCTTCAAGAATCAGAAAGTTTTCCCTTCAAGAACAACTCTCTTCAAAGAAAATCCAATTAATGGTGCGAATTGAGAATGTCTTCTGTGCTATAAATTAAATCCCAAACTTTCCAAAGCAGAGCTAACTCCATAAATTTATCAGTAATGACAAAGCACCAACAAGCTATCTCAATTCACTCATATTAAAAAAGGAAAGGAAAAAACATAACGCAAAATGGATTAACACAATGCAATTCAAAATCAAGCTCACTTAGTGGACAAGGTCATGAATCACAAGTAAAGACCTGGTGAGGCAACCGCCAAGCTTCAGTTTTGCAAAAGCACATGTCATCGAGAGCTTCGCTACGGCACCATCGGCACTTAGGGGTCTGGGAACACTGAGATCTTGACAACATTTCATTGCAGCTTGGGATCTGGGCTTGTTTCCTTTCAACTGCCAACAGGTTTCGATTTGAAGATGAAGAAAAAGAGATTGATGTGGGATTGAGAGGATGTGTTGAAGAAAACTGGAACAGACTCGATAGGAAGATGAAGAGGATCAGCATCAAAACTGAGCTTCTACAGATCGCTGCCGCCATGGGGAAGACAAAGTGCACTTGCAATGTTGAATCCCACATCGATGAAATATGTCTCTAGAAGGGCTGTTTTTATAGGTTTATGAGAAGCCTCCGCGGCACGACCTTACTTGAACAGGATCTGTTCTATAGGCTCGTACCTCTGTGTCCTTGAGTTCTAAGGAGACAGGATATCAAGTCTGGTGGATGAATCATGACCGTGTGATCAGAGCGTGATTAACAGTGCCTTTGGTCGACGGTCACTGGCGCAGTAGAGGATCGTTCTCAGTTAAGTAGTTTGGCTGGGGTGATCGCACGGTTGTCTGACAGACTCTCAAAATTTTTTTTTCCAATTTTATCCCTGCGTTGCTGACTTGTCAGAGTTTCATTCGTCAATCCTAAGTAAAGACCACGCACATTACTGTAGGGTGCCACGTAAAAGGAACGTGAAAAAGACGTAAAAAGGTGTGCAAGGAAACAAGGACTCCAAAGAGACGCCATTTCAGCTCAAAATCCCTAAATAATTTAATTTCACACAACATATTCTAAAATTCTTATTCAATTTATTCAAATCCTTCTTTTCTTGATTAGATGGGCGACAATCAAATGAATCCCAAGTCCGATTTGGTTGAAGACGGAGCTCCAGGATCCGGTCTCCCGAATCCTCCTCCTCCGCCGGTAAGTTTTTTTTTTTATTATTATTATAATTCGTTTGGTCCAGTTTTTTTTTTTGTTTTAAATTTGATTTTATAGTTTTATGGATATTGAATTCAATCCATGTTCCGTTCTTTTTTATTTAGCTGACCAGTTTGGGCGTTTAGTTCTTATGATCAGGCGTAATAATAATAATAATAATTTCTTTGAGTGTTATTGTGTTCAGGTTGTTCGTTGCATATATTGATCATTAATTGGATTAACAGAATTTTGAAATTCTTCGTACATGTGGTCTAAGATGTGAAAATTTTCATTGAGTGGTTAAATGTTAATCTGATTGATTTGAATATATTAGGATAGAGATTAGTGAATAATTCATTGTTGATGCGTGGTTGTAAGTTTTTTTTTTTAATGGGGCTTTTGGTGTTTAATTACAGGATGTTATGGGAACTGAAGATTGCGGAGATCATTCTAAATCACTACCCGTTGTTGTCTTTGAGAGTAAAAGAGTTGTTGAATCTAGAGATGACGATACTCAGTTATCTAGAGAAGTTAATAAGTACGAACAAAATATGGATTCAAAGGCTGCAAAGAAAAATATGGGAAAATACTTCTATTATGACTCCCCACATTACGAAGATACTGGGATATGGATACCTGTTTCTGTTCCACCAATGATGGAAGGCGATAATGAAGAGTGGGCAAGGGAGTTTCATGCAAATGGGGGTTACTTACCAGAAGGTGACATGGGGTGGAGCCAATGCCTTAAGGAAGATAAGGAGTTGACCATGTGGGATGTTATAGCGGAGATGTTACTGGTGGCTCGTGGAAAAGTAAGTGCTATCGCTAAGGGTGATATTCATCGATGTAACTTTTCATGGATATCAAGCCATTTACTTGAGCAAGCTTGGCAAGAGATGGCTCAAACTCTCACTGAGGCCAATTTTGGTAATGTAAGTGAACTTCTTGAAGCAGAGCCACCAAAATGGATGGCTGATAGTACTGCTTCTTCTTGTATGCTGTGTGGTGTGCGGTTTCATCCTATTATGTGCTCCAGGCATCACTGCCGGTTTTGTGGAGGAATATTTTGTGGTGAGTGTTCTAAAGGAAGGAGTTTGTTGCCTGTAAAGTTTCGAGTTTCTGATCCCCAGCGTGTCTGTGATGTGTGTTGTGTGCGACTTGAGTCCATCCAACCATACTTGATGAACGAAGTAAGTAATGCTGCTCAGTTGCCAACCCATGACCTGACAGACCTCAGTACATTGAGATCCTGGGTTAATTTTCCATGGGGGCAGTCCATGGAATATGAGATTTACAAGGCAACAAACACAATTCGAGGTTATACTAAGGTAAGATTCAAGTTCCAATGATGTTCCATTTTTGCTTGAGTCATATCTCTTTTTGTGAAAGCTGCTATATGAATAAGCCAATGAATTGCGGGGATCACTTTTAATAAGTATTTAAGCAAAAGTATTAGTTCTCCTCATATTTATTCTTTCCTAGCCCAAAAACTGTGCTCAAGAATTATTACATGTGGACCTTGGATCTAATTTGGAGACATAAGCTCTTTGCTTATATATTTTTAGCTGGATTAAAGAATTCTATTATGTTCTTCAAAGGCACTTTTTCTCATTGTCTTAATTAAATATTTCATCTCAGGTTGGTTATCTAAAGCCTGAGAAATCAATTCCAGATGTTATTTTACGGCAAGCAAAGGGCCTTGCAATGGTATCTATCGCAAAAGTTGGGATGATGGTTACCTACAATATTGGAACAGGCCTTGTAATTGCTCGTAGGGAAGATGAATCATGGTCTCCACCATCTGCCATTTCTTCATTTGGTGTAGGATGGGGAGCTCAGGTGAAGTAACTCTTCTTTGAGGATTGCCAGAACTTAGAAGAAACTTTAATTTCCAGCTACTGATGGTTAACAAATATTTTGGAATTATTCACCTTTGTTTTATCTTTTCATTATTGTGGGGTTATTTGCTTACAGGCTGGAGGAGAATTGACAGACTTCATAATTGTTTTGAGAACAACTGAGGCTGTGAAGACATTTACGGGTAATGCGCATCTCTCTCTTGGAGCTGGCTTGAGTGCAGCAGTTGGCACAATAGGACGGGCAGTTGAAGCTGATGTACGGGCTGGTGACGGTGGTTATGCTGCTTGCTATACATACAGTTGCAGTAAAGGTGAAAGTTTTGTTGCGATATTAGATTTATTATGTATTTATATGCCAACTCTTTTTTCCTCCTCTCATATTTTCTGTCTTTCTCCAATTTACCAGGTTCATCATTTAGGTTTCTTTTTTAATTTTTTTCAAGTAACTTTCTTCTATGTAAACTATTCAAATTGGTTAATTGAAGGATTGAATCTGATTAGAGTTCAAATTGGTTTAATATTGATCCTCAAAGATTTTATAGTAGAAAATATTTCTTGGCTCAACTAGTAGTATTGTGAGATGCAGAGATGCAAGCCTCTCCTGCTGCTGTCACTTGATTCATCATTTTTTTCTTTTTGCCAATTCCTTTTATTTTGCTTTATACTTAAATATGCAGGTGCATACATTGGGTGTTCATTGGGAGGAAGTATTTTTACCACTCGTGCACGAGAGAATTCCCGGTTTTACGGCAGTCAATCCATAACCGCATCTGATATACTTCTGGGATCAATGCCAATGCCACCTGCCGCTGCTATTCTCTACCGGGCACTTGAAGATCTATATCAGAACTTTGAGCATTAGTTACATTGGAGTCGGAATGAAATTATTTGCCTGTATATAGGGAAAGAAGTAAAAAGAGAAGGCAGAGTCCTGGGCGTATGAGACGTTTTGTGGTGAAAGCGTCTCGTGTGCGTGATAGATTTTTAGCCACGATTTGTTGGGTTTGTAAATACTTTATATTCAAGTGTACAGTATGTTCACATGAATTGATTAATTGTAAAGCAACGTGGTTATCGTTCTTTATTAGAAGACAAGTTAAAAAATTATGAATAAATCTTGTCCACAATTGAAGTCCCAACCCACCCATGGCACCGGCAGTATGATAATAACCAGAAAAATTCTTGTCTCAAGACAGAGATAGAGAACTTATTTACTATTTTCAATTCATTTTCCGCCAGGGGTAAGGATGGGGGTAAACCTGATTCAAATTCACTTAAATCAAAATTATGACTTGGTTTAATTGAGTTAATCTGAAGCAAAAGTTTTAATTTTGACGGTTCATTTCAAGATTGGCATATTTGTTCATTTGATAATATTATTTATCTTATGATAATATTGTTCATTTATTTAATAATATTATTTCCTCTGTTAATGATATTTTAATGATATTATATGTCAATTCAAGTAAGCTCAAACTCAAAAGTGGATTTTGTAGCTTCTAGAGCATGGGTTAGTTTGAAATAAATCCACCCCTATAGTGTGTAAGCCCAAAAACCCCTAAATCAGATTGGATTGGTATTGAGAACTTCAATAAATAAAAAATAAACACAGAATAAGGCATAATATTAAATTTATTAACTTATTAATACAAATTAATATATATTATATCAAAATCCCTTAAACATAATAATACATATTAATTTGTATAGATAAGTTTTTTTTTTAAATGTATTTATGTAGATAAGTTAGTAAAAAATCTTAAACAATTACCAAAATATATTTAGTGAAAAAATATATTAATATTTTAAATAAATTTGTTATGAATTAACCTATTATATGTGATTATTATGCAATTCTTGAAGTTAAGATTACATTATTAAGATTAATTTTTAATTAGGAAAATTAAATGTACAGAAAAATAGAATTATTAAATTATAAGTAACATAACATAAACTAAGGGAAAAAATAATTTTATATATAAAATTAAAACCAATTAATCTGAACCATCTCAACCCAACCCTATTTAAGTTGATTAGATTTATTTTAAAGTTTTACATTATCAATTTAAAATTATTTAACCACATAATTATATATATTTTACATATGCCATTAGATATTATAAAACTATGGCATTCTTTGCTTCATGACTTGCTCCCTTTACCAATTGGACCTGTGAGATGTCATCCCTTTTTGTACTAATTGTTTAGTCTAACTTATGATCTAATTTAAAACTCGGACAGGACCAGCCCATCCGACCAGGAAAAGCAATCACACTAATTTAAGCATATCATTGGGACCATATTCATCCCCTGCATCTACAGATATTTAATCACTCACAGCAACGACCATAATAATTGTCCAACAACATGCCCATGATAATGATTCCCTCCCCTTCCTAATCCCACAAATTCTCAATTATCATAAAGTCACAGAGAGCTGGCATGCAATGCATTCAACTTCATTCTAAATGTTCGACATTTAAACTGAAAAACCTCAAATCTGCTGCCCAAACCACTAAAACATTAATTGAACACATAAACAATAGTGGTTATCTATGTCAATTAGTGTGATGGAAGAAGGCACGGAATGAAAAAAATCATATGCTATGAATAATAAATCAACAGCAACCATAAAATCAAAGTACTCCTACGCGTGCACAAACCCTTTTAAGCACAAGCCAAAAATTACACTAAAAACCAAGTCCAATGTATCAATGGGAAATTCTATTTGGGAAAATGCGATAAAGTAGGGAACATAAGAACGAATTGAACCAACAGGGCAAGGTCATCACAATGAGCTATTTATAATTTTAACTTTTTGTCCTTTTCTTTTTGTTATGAAAAATAGAAAGTAAAAAAAAACAAGGAAGAAAGGTACTCCTACTCACTGTACTTCTAATTCAGCTGCCTTGCCAACTGAAAACGCTAGATAATTTGAAGTTGAATTTTGCACAAGCAATGAAGAAGCGAAATCAAGACACTCACATAATTCCCTCATACCTCTTACACAAACATTCTTTATCTGCAATAGCAGAGTGAACATATAGGTAACAAAGCCAGAAGGAACTATATAATATGCTAAATCATACATCCACAAATGATTTTGATTTACCTGGTTCTAGAGTTTCCCAGTGTAAGTTCAAGATCATCAGATACACATTCCTCGTGGATCCTTTCTCCTTCCCAAGGCTTCACTAAACCAGTTGCATTACAGCCAAATGCAAACTCAGCTGCAATCCCATCCATCATTGGAACATCTGCCATTTGATCAACACCAGCTGGAACGGCAGGAGAGCAGGTCCCACTTTGTCCAGGAGTCCACATCCGTGACGGTCCACCTGACAGAACCTCATCTCTAAAACCAAACGGATTTGGAGCGACAAGGCTGAATGTTGGAGATGATGGACCACTTTGGGGAATTTGAATTCCTGCAAGCCATCCCGAATCAGGCAGGACTTGACGGCCAGGACTTGGTGGGGTTGATGATGGCATGTAAGAATAATGCTGCCCAGCCAAGGATGAGCCAGCAGCAGGGTCATCCCAGTCATTTTTTGTTCGAGGAGTTCGGGCAGTAGGCGAGCTCAATGGAGGGGTCACTGGAGCACTTATGGAACCCCCATGAATATAGAGATGGTGCAGGTGTTTAGATGAAGTTGATGATGAGCTGGAAGAGAGGTTTTTGAGCCATGGTATGAGGGAATTGGCATCAGCAACACCATTTGCATTGGCAGCATAATGAGATGCACGCGGACTGGGGAAGGAAGATGAGGCAGGACTTGGATTGTAGGATGCACATGGACTTGGATGGTATGATGAGCATGGACTAGCTGATGCAGACCCTCCTACAATGTCCATGCGTTCTACAGGTTTGCAGCCCTACAAAAAGGCATAAAAAGGAAATTAAATGGGCAGAGCAAAATTATTCAAACTTTACTATTATCATGTATTCCACCTCATAAAAGATTAAATTATCATAAGAAAAAAAAATTGACAATTATCATATGCACTACTGTCCAAATAGACACTTCCTACTTTATCATCTCATTTCAAGCTAAATTTCATGTGATCATGGGTCATAAAAGTCAAAAGTTAAATTACTCAATGAGATTGTGATATTTGTATGAAGCTTTCGGTCACTTGACAATATCAATAACTGGAAGCACATTTTATTGAATGAACTAGAATGGTTGACTCTTAATTCTGGACCTAATATCTTTTCATATAAGTACCTAAACATACTGATGTCACATTAAAATTTGATAAATTTGTGCGGACACAATTCAACCACTAGAAAGAAAACATCCTTAATTTAAGTTGTTCCATTATATTCAGTTCATATTTAGTTCAAAGACCAATTTCATATTAATAAACCGATCCTACAGTCAACGGTGGCTTTCATCACAAAGTCTTAAACGGCACAACTTCATTATATCTAAGAAAATGACAACATTATCTACTAAGATAGTTATCTCCATTATCTCCTAGACCCCACCACATATGTCAATCAAAACACAATGCAAAGGTTTTAACCACTAAAATCCTTATTGACCCATAATTTTCAAAGAAGCCATCAATACAGAGTAAACCATTTTAACTGTTTAACACGTATGCAGGATTGAATAAATGCGTAGTGAACTTATTATATAACTACAATCACTACAACAAGAGCCACCAAATCGGCCACTCGCATCCAAATTGCAAAATAATGGTGGATAGTGTAGTAATTTCCACCCGACATGTTACTATATTAATACATTATGCACCTCATAACACGCTATCTCCCAACATGATGTTCCTACCTTAATCAAAGACATCCCACACGCTTTACTGTCTAAATTAAAAAATTATTGCAAAATGTGGAATCCAACGATTCATACTCCATTTCTGATTCAACAATTAATAAACTAGCAAACCCGCCGGCCCACCAAAAAAAAAATACCCGGGAATTTCGCCAAAAATGTTACAAAATTACCAGAGTAACCTCACAATTATGAAGAAAGTTCGGCCTTACAGTGGCAATTTGGGAAGGTAACAGTAAATGATGACGTGGAAGAAAAGGTTTTCACGATAAAATGTAAAGCGCTTGAAAATCGAGAATCTACAAAAGAGGAAAAGGAGAGATTGAGCACAGAAACAACAGAGATTGCAATAAAGCAAAGTGGAAGTTCAATCCAGCAAAAGGATCAAACAAATCGACGGAACTGCCCCTGTAAAAAGCATCGTTGGGATGACAAATCATGGATATGGTCGTCTTTTATGAAAGTAATCCGAAACACTCTGTCCCTCTCCTCATCCCGTTGTCATATGAAAATCAAAAACAACCAACAGGGAGCGAATATTACGATCTTGTGTTTCGTGCTATCAACTATAATGATATTTTCTATCAAATCGTGTAAAAATAAGCAACTAAAACAATCTCCACCGTCGATCATGCAACATCACGAAATGTTATCTGACCTACGCTGAGCAACTGACCGGCACAGGTCACCATGTCAATATCAACTTTGAATGAACAAAATTTTCCATTAATTTCCAGCATCGATTTCAAATTTAAGATCCACGTAAATGTTAACTATCACCACTGAAAGCATGACATTAATTACTAACAATAATTAATATTTAATTAATGAATAATTACCTTTCTGTAAGTGGTGCCGTCTTCTTCGACGGTCCAACCGGCTTCATTGCAGAGAGCTTTCAAGACTTCGTTGTTGTCGCAGTGTTTAGGCAGCTTGTAGTTACCGTACATTCTCAAGCCGGAGTAGATCTTCGCGGCGATGGCTCGTCTTCTCCGCTCTCGTCTCTTGTTGTTATCCCTCTCCTTCCACGTCGGCATTCTCGTTCCCGACGTCATGTTTTGAGGAACTTCTGTTGGTCCAGAAAACGACGTCGCTTTATGAGCGTTGTCTCATGAGAAGGGAAAATGATCGGAGAGGGAGTGAACTGATTGGCGGGATTTTTTTAAGAGACGGGGTCCTGAAATGAAGTGATTATTTGGAGGAGAGGGTGAACTAAATACAATGTGTGAACTTTAATGGACATGGAAATGTATTGTAATTACCAGGGTGCCATTTTTTGTGCTTTATTCCGAGATCACGGGGCTAACACGTGTTTAGGCTTTTTATAAGTTAAGTCCATGTGATGTAGACTGTAGAGAGTGGGCTCCGCGATACCCAAAGCTTAATAAATTAAACGGTGTCGTAGTGTTTGCTGTCTTATTAGACTCTTTTTTGGTCGTGGAAACCCATTTGCCGACTAAACAAAGGAAAAAGGAAAAGAGGGTATTATGGGGAGCTTGCAAGGAAATTTTGTCAAATCTGACTTTGGCCTTGTGGATTTGGATTTTGGGTTAACGCCGAGACCTTTCAGGCGAAATATTTGACCATCTATTCAGCTTATTATTTAATTGTTGGCGTGTATTAAATTTGGTGATTTGAAAGGAGGAGGTATCGACGGTGGGGGAGCCGTTGCACGGCGGCGTGATGTGATTTGAGTGACTTCATGGTGGTGAAACGGTGTCACTTTGTTGTCAGTGTGGATTTTAGAAATGATGTGACTGAATGTTCGTCGGATGGTCTGAGAGTAAGTCAGGTCAGTGCTTCTCTCTCGCTGCAGTCTTCACGTGACCGTGCCCACTTGCGCCTTTAGCGTGACTAACGAGAAGAGAGACTTATTTTCTCAGAAGATAATTAGATGGCCAGATGTCAAGAGGTTGTTGGTCGGTAAATGTTGGGCAATCTGACATGTGCCACCCTCTCCGATGAGCTTTTTACTTTTGTTGTCGATTAATAATCTTCGAGCCCTACTTTCACCTAGTGGAACTGCACTATTATTCTCTACAATATTACCGTTTTAACCGCACATATACTTCAGTTATAAGGGTACTTAGGTCATTTAATAAGGTCATGGGATGACGAGAGGGTCCTGTCTGACATCGATGTTGATACAATCCATATTGTCATTTGATCCGAAGTCCGACGTTCCACACGTGCGCCGCGGACTCCAAATGGCAATGAATAAATTGGATTGAAATGAGGTCAGTCGGGTCCGCCCCAGCCACCCCTATGGCTAATGAGGTTGCCGGCTAGGCAGTTTTTTATTAGCTAGCAAGCAGCCAATGGCACAGTGATGTGGCACCTTTTAATCATACGGGGAGGGGGAGAGAGTTAGACTAGCACCGATTACGGGGGTTTTGAAAGTTAGTAGAAAATGGTGGGGACCAATAGGTTTGGAAAATCTTATCATATCCGTTAAACTGGTGGCGTCACGTGATGGCCGATATGCCCGCCACCCACGAGGCACTTTGACGCTGATTTATTTTCAGGTGAAAGCTTGGTTGGTTGCGTTGTCGTTTCAAGGTTTTGTTATTTGTCACTTCAATCTCAACTCTCGCTAAAAACAAAAATTAACTCACATCACGGCCGTTGGATCATTTCTTTCTTTATGCTTTTTTGGGGAAATTGCAATTTAAAGAAATAATAATTTATGTTGGAATAAAAATAATTATTAATTACTTGCGTTTCAAGTCACTGGACACTCTACCCTTCGAAAAATTTTATAAACAACTTTGTATAAATTATTGGCATATTGATTTTTATTATTTCAGAAAAGTAAACAATTATTAATAAAATTATCTCCCCGTCATCCATATACTCCATATTGGGGCTTTCATTTTCTTCTACGCAGTACGACAATCGTAATGCCCTCAAGAAGATTCGGTTGGCCCAATCACCAATTGTTTTTCCCCTAATTTTATGCTCTAGTGAAGATGGTAATTTGCGACAGGGAAAAGGAGTATTTCTCACCCAAATTTTAGCTCAATTTCAAACTCATACCATAAAAGATGAAAAATTTAAACTTTCACTCATAACCAAATTTTTATTAATTTTTTCTGTTAAAAGATGGATAAAATAATTATTTTACTGTATGTATTAAAAATTATAAAGTTTATTACTTTTCACCCCAGGTTTTAAAAACAAATATTTTACCTTTACCTAAAGTTTTTAAACTTTGAAAAATAATATTTTCACCCTCAAACCTAGGATTTCCATATTTTTCAAAACTCAGCCACTTCCTATAACTTTCAAAAATAAAAATTTCGCCCCCACTCTTCAACTTCATTTTTCGATGTTGTCTCTGATCTCCTCCTTCGTCTGGTGTGACGATGTTGGTGCAACGAAAAGACAAAGATCTCTTCATCACACCACCGTGCGACAAAAAGATATATCTTCATTGCATAACCCATATGACGAAAGACGACACTTCATCATCCTCTGTCTCTCGTTGGGTCGTTCAGACGCAATGACAAAGGACAACGAAGCGTCATCCTTCGCCTATTCTTCCAGATTTAGACAATGCTTCATCGTATAAACTTGGGTGATAAATGTTTGTCCTTCGTTGTCCTTTGTAGCCAAAGAAGGGAGATTGGTGGAAAGAGTCGGCTATCAGTGGTGGCCAGAGAAGGAAGCAAACCCTAGGGATGAAATCTAAACTTTTCAAACTTTGAGGATGGGTTGAAATGTTAGTTTTTAAAACCTGGAAGGCGAAATGATAAAAATTTTGAAGTTTTAAAGTTTATAGATAAAATGATGATTTTATTCTTATCTCTAACTGAAAATTTGGATGACAGTTTGGTTATGAGTGAGAGTTTGAGTTTTTCATCTCCCATAGGTGTGACTTTGAGATTGGGCTAAAATTTAGGTGGAAAATAGTCATTTTCCCTTTGTGACACTAACATGTTACAAAGCGGGTTCCATTGGGTAATTTTTATAGGAATAGCAAACAAGTCATATTTGTGTTAAACCATTTGTAAATAAGTGAAATTTGGGTTAACCCTTGATACTCCAAGCACAATCTCGTATATAAGTATTGTGTCATGTTCTTTCATGACAAAATAAGTCAAATGGGTAAAACAAGTAAAACGGGTCATATTATAACTCATTTCATATCAATTAGTTCATAAATGGAATCGTATTTGGGTTTGATGTCAATTTGTTCATGAATGGAGTCAAATGGATGTAAGTCGATTAGAGAGATGATCGAACAGAGAAAAAATTGTAAAAAGAGGACGTTGATATTGTAAGAGATGGTAACCAGAGAATAAAAAAAAAAAAACCCTATAAATGTTATAAGAAAAGGTTATTTTTCAAAACTGAAAAATTTGAAATTAGAGTAAAATTGTCAGTTTTTAAAACTTTAAAAAAAGGAAATAAAATTATTTTTTTTAATATTACTAATAAAATAACAATTTTATCCTTAATATTAATAAAAAATTTTAATAAACGTTAGATGATGGATAAACATTTAGATTTTTAAAATTTTATATATGGGAGTTTGAGAATACATCGAACCATTGGTGGAAATAAGTTTTTTTTTTTTTTTTTTTTAGAACTAGGATTTTATTTGACCAATTGCACAATCGATGTTGAGATTTGCCATCATATATATATCCATTTGGAAGACTTTAAGCATAATATAAACTAAACTAGTAAAGCTACTTGATATATATTTCGTAGCTTACCGTATTCAACCAGTTTATCTATTATTTATTTTTTGATTTTTTAATACATTGATTTCAAACAATTAGATTTTAATCCGATAATTAAACTATGAATTGTTACTTTGAGGGTCAACAATCAAGTTGGGTCTAGAACATGGTATGAATAACTCATTTAATCAAATTCTGATTTGTATATATATATATATATAAGTATATATATATATATATATATATATATATATATATATATATAAAAGATCCTAAATCAATCTAAGATAACTTAAAAAAATTACGTTATTAGGTTGATTTCAATGTTTGAAACGTACAGAAAAATTATGTAATAGGATAATATTAAACAAATAAAAAATTATATCAAATAAAATAGACTCAATAGAGTGTATTGAACTTACATATATATATTAATTACAAATCAAGTTTGAATTTAGAACAATTTAAATTTGATTTGATTTAAAAAAGTTGAGTTCGAATCTTAATAATTTTTTTTAAAATCATATCAAGTTCGGTTAGATTTAAGAAAAGTCGAGCATGTTCAACTCAAGTTTCACTATAATATTAAATTGAGTAAAAATCAATTAAAACAATATCATTTTTTATATGTATTGATTAATATGACTATCGATTCAAATTAAATTTCTTTGAGATTATGAGTTTGTGCAAGTCGAACACTTCGCTCGAGCATAATATTACAAAACCCAATAATACAAATCCTTAAGCTCAATTGCTATCTCGGTCTGAATCCAGTGCTAATTTTAACCGACTAAAGCATTACATATATGTCACAATCTCACATCAAAAGTGATGAAGCTGGATGCATTGACCACAATGTAAACTCCATTCTCATTTTCACCATTGTTTGAACCAATAAAGGCCTAAAATATGGTAAACGTGTGAGTTTGACGCTGACCCGAGCAACTTGTTTGCAAGGCCACTGGCCCGCCCTTTCTGTGAGCCGAGCCTAAGCCGAATGAGCTAAGCAAATCCTTTTCGCTTAGCATGGCAAAATCAAAATAAAATGGGAGGATCTTTACGGCCCATAAACTTTACTTTAATATCGTCAATTCCTACAAGTTTTTGAAATTTAATTACTACACCCCCCAACCAGAAAAAAGGCTTATATAAATATAATTTAGATATTCAAATTAAAAATAATATTATGTTTATTTAGTTTTTAGTATATAATTAAATACTTAAATAATATATTATTATATAATTAATTATTATTTTATATTTAATTTAAAATTATCTAATTATAATTATATAATAATTGGTTTTTAATTGCATATGCAAAACTAAGTGTACGTAAATTTGATTGATAAATCAAGGATAAGAGGGAAGTTTCTCAAAGCAAGTGAGAACTTAGTTATTAACTTAAATTCTGGGAAGTTATGGTGACATCACATGTATCAGTCCACATAAGCAAGCACGTCACACAAATACACGCAAACACTGGTACTACCAGTCGTCAATAGCCTTTTATTTATTGAATTACACGGCTAAAAGGGCAAGTTTATACATAAATTACATGGTAATGAATTTGCATGTAATAATTTTGTTGTATTAAAACCCTAAAAAAAATCTCTCCACTCAACTAAACGAATCGTTTTGGGGATCGGAACCATCCTGCCAGCGTGACGTGACGGCTATTTTCTGTTTGGTAAAAGCTCCGACACCTTGAGCTCTTTTTTTTATTCTTTATTTTTATGTGGAATTTAATTGAAATTGGATGTTTGGGAAATACAGGGATTGACTGCTACTGTTGTTAGATACTTGGGAAATTTTTGTGGGTTTTTAACTGTTTTTGGATTTGACGATTCTTGAAGCTTCGGCAAATCTTGGATGATAAGTTTGGTTTGGTTGTGAGTGTTGTGAGGTGAAAAGGGTTTCTGTTCTGTTTATTGTGGAGCTTGGAATTCGGGTTTTTTCCATTTGAATTGTTCCTTGATTTCGTTAGTATCATTTTAGCTGTAAAGAGCTCAAGGAAAATTGTGCAATTTGATTGGGTATTTGCTAAGAGTAAAGGGTTTTTCATTTGGAGATTTAAGAGTTGTAAATGGTTTTATAGGAATTTAGTGTTTGTAAATTCACCGGATTCTAGCAACTTTATGAGGTCCTTAATGATGTTTGATCTCAAATGAAACAATGATGGAAGGGTTTGCTTTTTGTTGAGATTGAAACTTGGAGTGGATATTGAAGTTTTTTAATAAAAGTAATTTGAGCTTTGTCCTAAGGTGCTGAAAATATTCGAGCAAGTTGAGAGTTTGCATCAGGTTTTGACTTTAGGAAATTTGATTAGAATTTAAGAGGTTTGCAATGGATGACACACAAGGCAGTTCAAATTCGCTTCCTCCTTTCCTTGCGAAAACATATGATATGGTAGACGATCTTTCGACAAATTCGATTGTGTCCTGGAGTCCATCTAACAGAAGCTTTGTTGTGTGGAATCCGCCAGAATTTGCAAGGGATCTGCTACCAAGATTCTTTAAGCATAATAACTTCTCAAGTTTTATCAGACAGCTCAATACATATGTAAGCCATTATTGTTTCATTTGATTGGTATATTTTATTTGATTTAATATTTATATAGATTAATGCATATGGTGATATTGACTTATACATTTCAACAGGGTTTCAGAAAAGTTGATCCTGAGCAATGGGAATTTGCAAATGAGGATTTTGTAAGGGGTCAACCACATCTTATGAAGAATATCCACAGACGAAAGCCAGTTCATAGTCATTCTCTTCAGAATGTACAAAGCCAAGGAAATCCATTAACCGAACTAGAAAGGCAGAGCTTAAAGGAAGAGATTGAAAGATTAAAAAATGATAAAGAATTACTCATTTTGGAGCTACAGAGTCATGAGCAGGAGTGGCAAGGGTTTGAATTGCAAATGCAGCTTTTGAAGGAGCGTTTTCAGCATATGGAACAGAGACAGAAGAGGATGTTGTCTTCTGTGGCTCGAGCCTTGCAGAAACCAGCCATTGCCTCAAATCTTGTGTCACAATTGGAAACTCATGATAGAAAGAGAAGACTTCCAAGAATAGGTTACTTCTACAATGAGGACAACATTGGAGACAATCCGCTGGGGACTTCCCAAACTGTAGCTAGAGATAATGGTGAGAGTGCTCATGCTTTATCATCAAATACAGAACAGTTTGAGCATTTGGAATCCTCCTTGACCTTTTGGGAGGATATTGTGCATGATTTTGATGAAACTACCGTTCAACTTAATTCAAGCCTAGACTTGGATGAATCTACAAGTTGTGCTGATAGTCCAGCCATATTGAATGCTGATGTTAGGCCAAAATCTCCGGGAATTGACATGAACTCTGAGCCTGTTGTGGCAGCTGCTTCTGATCCTGGTAGGTCAAGGGAACCAGCTGCTGTGACCACTGCTCCTGTGGCAACTGGAGTCAATGACGTATTTTGGGAACAGTTTTTGACAGAGAATCCTGGTTCTACTGAAACCCAGGAAGTTCAGTCAGAAAGAAGGGATTCTGAGGGCAGAAAGAATGAAAACAAACCTGTTGATCCTGGCAGATTTTGGTGGAATGTGAGAAATGTAAATAGTCTTGCAGAACAGATGGGGCATCTAACACCTGCAGAGAGAACGTGATATTGTTTGATTGTGTGTTTTTTTTTTTTTTTAAATTTTCCAGCTTTTGATGCCACGATGTTCTATGTTTGTAGTTCACTGTTAGTCAGAACATCATGATTTATTGTTGTGCCACAAATTCCATTATGCTTTTTGGTTTTAATTGCTGTATGATTTAAATGTTCTGCTCAATCTGCTTTTTTTTTTTTTTTTGGGGGGGGTGTGGGGGAGGAGGGAGGGAGGTGAGGGGAAGGGGAAAGACATTTGTGAGCATGCAGTAAAGCTCATGCCTTGATGTTGTGTTTAGGCAAGAAGCTGCTGATCTTTTAATCAATCTTTAAGACTCCCTGTTAAACTATCCTCCTTGCCCATCCACTGATACACATCTTTTCTTGAAAAAGACATTAGATTATGATCTGATTGTTACTGGTGTTCCCAGTTGATGATCTGTCATTTAATATATGCTACTACTAGAGGAATCTAACGTGCCCAGTTTAATCAAGGAAACTTCCTTTTACATGTCTTGTCTACTTTTCTCCTCTTGGATATGGCCTCGTGACTTTTTATTACTTGTTTCATATCATCCAATTATTGATTTTATGGCTTCATGAGTTAACTTTAGACTAAGGTTCGCAGCTTGAACAGCCATTTGTTAGGATAGATTTGAATGCCTGTAGTAGTACCGTTTCCCTGCCAAAAGTCAAATTGAATGCTTTTCAGGTTTTTTATTTATTGGTGTCATGCCTTGCCTTTCTCGTTAATTGGGTGCTCTGCTCACTGTTTCTTCTGGATTGACCCGCTGATAAGATTGCTTCTGGGGACGCCCATGTTTTTGTCGCTGTAGCACTAAAACATGAGTTGCTAATGGAACAAATATCATTCTTATAATCTGGAGAGGCACTTATATTACCAACTGGAGTAAAAGAATCAGTTTGACCACACAGCTCCTGATTAATTGAACTATTTATGCGTATTTTCGCCTTATTAACACATTCATTATTTCTGATTGACAACTTTGAAATATGATGAACTATGGCCTGTGTGGCTAGGTAGTCTTGACTAGTGTCTGGCTGGTAACCATGCTACCTCGCTGGTAAGTGTGAGCATGCTTTGCACTTTCTCTCCGAGCTATACATAGGTAAAGGGCATTTCATGATAATGATTTGTGCTCAACAGCAGAATCTTGCATAATTTCAGGCATGATATGGCAGCAGAACTTACTTTTGTTACACTACTATATCGCTTCCATATGACTGGTGATCATCTCATATAACTGTAATGCCCTTGGGAAAGAATCAAGGATTCTAAAGTTCTTTCGCAGACGTTAATGTAATCGCATAGCTTCAACTGTTCTTCCCCTTGAATCGGATTTTGCAAGTTAGTAAGATGAAGTTTGATGCATGCAGAGGACTCCCATTAGCAGGATTAACACTTGTCCTGACCAAATTCATGTTATTTGACAGTAGACAGGTGATTGTTACTAGTAAAAGAGGCAAATCATTTTACAATTGCGTATTTGAAAATGGGCGATTTGCTGGTGCCGAGAAATTCTCAAATTTTCTACTTCTACACGTAGAAACCGGAAACAATTCTAGCGGGTGAAAAGGTGAGAGGCCCCGAAGTTAGACTCTCTTTGGGAGTTCTTTATTGCCATAATCTCGCCTCCCCCTTTCTGTCACAATATACCTACTGTTTATGAAGAAGATATAGATGATATTCGCAGCCGCAGGAAGCATAGCATTTACTGAGAAAGTGCTGCTGGGTAGTTAGGTTACATATAACACAGCTACCTTCAAGCTTTCCGCCGTAAGCACATGGCTAATAAGCTATGTTATCAAGTGCTATTTTTGGAATGGAATCTTGTGTAGCCGTGCTATATGGCTACCACTGCACCAGTTCAGAACCTAGCTAGAACATTTAGTGGATGATGGTGATGTTGTCCTCTTTACTGTAATAAAGTTGCTTAGTGTTAAGTTTTATATGAATTGACATGGGCTGGGTCGAAAGGACAATATCACCTCATAAGCATCTCATACAGAATAGAAATGGAATAAAACTCTAAAATTGTAGAAATGGTGGGAACGTTTGAATTTGTCAACAGTTGATTCTCCAGTGTACTTCCATTAGTTTAATTAAGAAATGGTTTACAGCACAGCAATATGTATTGCCAAATCCGCATAATGTGCTTGATAAAATGCCAACCGAGACGTGGTTTCTGGAAATGCCATGTTGAGTGCTTATGGAGTTAATGCGCGAATTGTTTAATTAAATGGTTGAAAGGAGTGTAGAATCTTGGAATATTATGACTTTGGGGTATGCAAATGTTGGATTGGTTGAAGAAGCTTGACAGGTTTTTAATAAGATGCCTCTGAAGAACGCTTTCCTGGAATGCCATCAACACTGTTTAATGTTTATGCGCTGCATACGCGAGTTGTTTCAAGGAAGTTTTGGTCTTGTTTTAGGATATGCAGAATGCGAAAGTAAAGCCTGAAAGTTGCACATTTGTGAACGTTTTGTCTGACTTGGTTGACGGGGATTACGTGAGGAGGCTGAGGAACTCAACTTGTGAGAAAATTGCCACAGAAAGAAGCTCCTGTGGTCTGGGAATCACTTTGGGGAGCTTGCAAAAACCGTGGTAAAATCTATTGGCCGAGTTTATCGCTGGGAAATTTACCCTGAGAAGTATGAATTAGACAATCCAAAATGCAAGCTCTTCCTGGAAATCCTAGAGCTAAACTCAGTATGAAACCTACTTGTTTTAGAAGCCCCCTTACCAGTAGCCATGCACTGTAGATTGTAGTCTGTACAAGAATAGGCAGTAGAATATGAGAGAAAAGGTGCCTCCGGATCCATAACTGTTGCATAAAATTCTGCCAAATGGGATGTTAAGATTGTTTGTACTTGAAGAATTGGAATCTCTTCATCTTTAGAACATAGGAGGGCAGAATATTGTGGGGAGGCACCTAGGGATAGTGTTCCCTAATTGTAAGTAGCTAATTTTTGTACTATTTATCACCTAAAAACCTATTTTCTTTTAGTTCAATCAGAGGAGGGTTAGACTTAAGTTGAATTATCAAACTGAAACTCTAACTTAAACAACGAGCTAAGATAAGTTTATTTGATTCAAATCCAACCCTCAGTCCTACCAATTTTCAACTTGAGAGGATTTTGGTTGCATGTGTTATATATTTAAACAAATATTTCAATGCAAATGAAATTAGAAGCATGATATTAAAACATTAATACTGTAACTATTGATATTATGATTACAAGTTTGCCTATCATTAGCTAACCATTAGCTAATTATGGAAGTCCATTTCCTTCTGTATTTCATTGTCAAAGCTAGCCCGGGTCATCATGTCATACCATACCTGCCGGAAAACCTTGATGATGAGATCATGGTATTCATCGGAATTCAACGTTAGATAGCAGGCCAAGAGCTCTTCGAGTTCTTCAGGCTGGTTGATCTTCTTCTCCATGATCATCTCCTTCATCGAGTCTCGAAAGTCTTTTTGTGGATCAAATGAGGTTTTCACCACAGCAAAGCTCTCTAGGCCTGTTCCTCCCTCCATTGTTTTCTCTTTTCCCTTTCTCATCTTCAGTTTGGCCTTCTTCATGTCTTCAAGCGCCTTTATTCTTGGAGAGGAAACTTTCACCTTGCCACTCTGCTTTGTTCTTTTTCCCTGTAATTCTCTGCTTATGTACAATGATTTCCTCTGGCTATCATTCTTGGACTTTACCTCTTTGATCTTCATCTGTTTCAATTCTTCCCACTCTGAACTCCGTGCTGCAAATTCACAACCTTCTTCAGCTTTTAAATTAAAGTTCTTCGAAATTCTCAATGACAGACGATGCTGTTTCTCTCTCTGCAATTCCAAGTTGTCTTTTTCAACTGATTTTCTTGATTTCTCCTCTGTTTCAATTGAACTTCTTGAAACTCCTGGATTCATTCTCTTCAACTTCTTTTCAGTTTTCACCTTTGGTTTCTTGAAAATTGCTTCATGTACTTCACTTTTGCATGCGTCCATCTGAGGAAAGATCTCCAGGTCTCTTGAAGACTCTCTAATCTTCCTTGAACTCAAACTCAAATTCTCAAACATCTGAATCTCTTCTTTTCCCATTAATGTTGTAGCTTTTGATCCAGAACTCTGCCAAGTCGAAGGTAGAACGTCCAACTCATCATGAGAATTATACCAAACCGAGCTTAAAACACTCCTGCTCTTCCCCTCAACACCCTCTTCGCCAAACGATAATCTCCAGAAATCATCACCTTCTCCACCATAGAATCTACCTCCTCCTCTACATGTTTTCGAACTTACAAAGGTTGAATTCCACTTGGCATCACCGCGCTTCTCTTTACCAGGCTTTGGTTCCACGTCTCTACTCTTTCGCCTCAGCTTAGAAAGCCATGAAATGGGAAAGACATGGGAGATCAAAAAAGAAGAGGAGCTGGATTTACTTTCTTTCTTTCTTCCCCACTTCATTATCTTATGGCTAACAGAGATAAGTGAGTTAATTCTCCAAATGGGAACTGTTTGAAGAAGGAGACGATCACATGACGAGTTGATGTTGATGTTGATCACATTCAGAAAACTGAATAAGGTCTAGCAGTTATGGGGCAGTTGGGCTGATAAATAGGTAAGTGGCGGATTCTTACTGGTTTTTTTGTGTTTACTGATATTTTTCTTGCCTTTTGTTTTTGGGGTTTAAAAGAAAGAACCGCTCAAATTCATGTGACCCCTTTGGCCACCTTTTTCTGATTTAATAAAATTATATACACAAAAAATGACATATTCTCATATAATTAAATGTTGTTTTATCTCTAATTTAAAACTATCAAATCATATAATAACATGTTATTATATATATAAAAAATTATATATATTATTTATGCACGTAACACTATTTTTTATACTTTATGATTTGTACCTGGATGGAAATTTATGCCAAGGAAGGGACCCTATTTCTGCAGCTCAAGTTAAGTAACAACCTAAGTACATTGATCAGAAACTCAGTTAAACCCAGATGTCCACTTCTCTTTTTTCTCCCAAATTACCTCAAGACTTCTCCATTGGCTGGCTGTCTATTTTGTTCAATATTAGATGATTAAGGCTGACAGACAGTCCTCTCTTTTTTGTATGATTTTAGTGATTCAGAGATGTTTTTTTTTCTTTAATCATTTCCTTGTCTTTGGTACTAAAATCAAATTGATTGTTTTGTTGTTCCCTCTTTTGCTTTTCGGCTTTTCTACCTTTGGTCGTCTTCTTTTAGTCAAACTTCGGTTCAGATTCTCTGCAGTAGCCGAAGAAATCTTATAGGTTGGATTGGGCTAGCTAGAACATACTCACCCCAACTACTCTAAACTACTTCAGATCATACCTCGCAGTGGCTCAAAGAGAGAACTTACCATATTAAACCATCCTACATTGATAAAAAATAAAAGAGATATTATTGATATCTCATATCGATTTAAAATGACAAAACATAATAGGCCAATCTGTTGGATCAGATGTTACAAAACTCAATAATTTTTAATCAAAATCAGTTTCTTTTTTGGCTCTGTTTTCTGCCAGCTTCAATGGGTTCCCCTCTATACTGATGTAACAACACACAAACAACTTGCATTTTTACATTTTTCGGTAAGTCATTTCTCATTTGAAAAATATCTACGTAGGCTTGATAACAATTATCTTTAAAAGTTAGGCATGAGTTCAAGTATTTTTTTATAACATACCAAAATGAAATTCTTAATTTATTCAATTCAATGGTTATGGAATCAGTCATTAAATTCATAGTTTAACTTACTCAGTGTGATTAATTTCGTCCTAAAGGGACCGTCCAATTCGGGTGGGGTTCTTCATTCATATATATATATATATATATATATATATATATATATATATATATGAATCTTTTAAAGTCTAAATTTTACAAATTGGAAAGTTTCTCATTTTATTACAGGCACTTCTTCGTCTGAATATACATATTGGCTAATTTTACAATGGCGATAGCAAGAGCCAAAACAAAAGAGAAAGGCTAATTCATGAACAGAATATAAGAAGAAAACCCAGTTAACTCTTTAGTTTTTCTTATGATTTGACTTTTAAAATCTTGAATTATCTCAATTAAGTAAACATATTTTGGGTGAAAAATACTTCAGTAATGGTTCTGGAATCAGCCTCCTAGGATGGTTTACACCTCAAGTACAGAATCCTAACTTTGCTCTAACTTCATGAATAATGGAAGTATCACTATGGTTAAAAGAAAACCATTATATCTTAATCCTGAGGCTCACAAATGTCAAGTCTTTCATCCTAACCGCTCCTGTACTGTTTTCTTCAATTTTTAGTTCAAATCAGAATATGCATTTTATATGCTTAGCAATAAAAAGAAATATTATTGTAATCAAGAACATTATTGAAATTAAGCCAGTAAAAACAGAGATGGTAAAAGTTAGATAGCAGAAATCAAAGATTTCTGTAAAGATAACCGGGTTTGTCATTGTTCTTTCTGGTAGGAAAGTCAAGATCAACAAAAAAGCTTAAGCATCAAACCGCCCTCTATGATTTAGAAATTGCATTGCACCCATAAGGAATTAACTATAGTGCTTGATTTGACTGCAGTTCACCTAACACTTAGAAATTAAAGAGCCATAAATTTATTAAATTGGACTTTAATAGTATGTTCAAGCCATTAGCAGTAAGAATAAAGTATGAGTTATGAAGATCTTATTAACTTCCCTTCTTGAAAAACTTATGGACTACCAAAAGTGTAGATAATGCTTCATTTTCAAATCCATTCAATACATTGTTTGGCCAATATTATCTCTTATTATGTGGAAGCAGTAAATTCCCTTGTGGAAAAGTTGAACTTCTGAAAGAGATGGGCTAGCCCTTTTCTTTTCTGGTAGGAAAGTCAAGGACTAACAAATGCTCAAGCATCAAACTACCTTCTAAATACAGAATTTGCACCCAACAAATGGCAAAATTAGGAAAAAGTAATGATATATTAGTGCTGCACAGCTTTACTTACACCTAACAATCAGTATGAGAAAGGCATTTAAGATAAGAGTAAGTGCTATGCCTTTCAAAAGTAGGAACAAAAAATTTTAAAGCAAACTCCACAAAGTTTTAATTAAATAAGTCTCATTATTTATTGATTGTTTCATACATAAAAAGCACAAAAACTTTGTTATAAAAATGTTCTTCATCTCAACTTAGCTTGAAATATCATCAATGGCTAAACTCAGAAAACCATGGAGCATTTCTTTTGCTGTATATCTAGTTCTGGTTTTTCTTTGCAATGGTTGGCATGCAAGTGCTGAAACTGAGTATATATCAGCCGTAGGCGATCCAGGAATGAGAAGGGATAGCCTAAGATTAGCCATTGAGTCATGGAATCAATGCAATGAGGTAGGAGAAGAAGTTCCTCATATGGGAAGTCCAAGAGCTGCGGATTGCTTTGACATAAACAAGGCTTCTCCACAGTCAAATGGTAAGTTCCCACTTTTTAATTGATTAATTACCAGACTTGCTGCAATTTTTCTTCTGCAATGTAGAACAAATAGTCATTCTTTACATTTTATCCTTATGTTTGGCAATTAATTTATGTGTAGAAAAAAACTGTTCCATTTGCAACATGCTGCCCTTCATATTGGTCCACAGGGTGACAGAGGCAGACAACAAGCTAGGAATTGGAGACCCTTTTCTTGGATTGCAACCAGATGCCTTATTCAATGCAGACCTCTATGCTGCAGAGAAGGAACTCTATTTGGGATCCAAATGTGAAGTTAAAGACAACCCAATTCCTTGGCAATTCTGGACGATCATGCTCAAGAGTGGTAACATGGACACTACTGCAGCCAAGTGTCCTAAAAATGGGTATAAAGTTGGGCCATTTGGCCTTGATAAAGGGTTCCCTTGCTTTAGAAAAGGTGCATGAATCAACCATTGATATATCATGACTACACCACATTATAAGGACCAAATAGGACTACTCTTAATGGACGGTTTTATGGCTCATGGGATTTGAATAATGATTTGAGTAAAGGATTAGTGGGTAACATTTCTTACCATTCTGTGGATTGGGAGAAGGAAGTCGGAAAAGGAAGTTGGGTTTTTCATCATGTCTTGAGGACTTCAACAAAGTATCCATGGTTGATGCTTTACTTCAGGTCAGATGCCACGAAGGAGCT
This sequence comes from Mangifera indica, assembly GCF_011075055.1. Lineage (NCBI taxonomy): Eukaryota > Viridiplantae > Streptophyta > Magnoliopsida > Sapindales > Anacardiaceae > Mangifera > Mangifera indica. Next base: position 14,350,884 of record NC_058148.1, on the reverse strand, counting down.
CTCTGGTGGCTACCGTTATCCCACCAAGGGTATGTCTAAGATGGTAAGTTATTTTCACTTCAATTTCGCTTTATAGAAGAATTTTCTTCAAATTTGTAACTTTTCGAACAAGCAATTTAGGTTGTTGAACAATCAGTAAAATCCCAGATGTATTTTGCAGATTCCAGAATCACCAAACTTTAAAGTAAGGTTCACTATAAATGTGATCAAAAGTGGAGGTCCTAGCAGCCAATTCTACCTAATGGACATTGGCAGTTGTTGGAAGAACAATGGACAACCTTGTGATGGCAATGTAACATCAGATGTTACTAGATACAGTGAAATGATCGTAAATCCCAACACAACTTCATGGTGCCATCCTGACCATCTTAGCATATGTCCACCGTGCCATACTTTCCCTGATGGAACACGCGTACATCGCAACCGCACTGCCTGCTTCCCTTAGCTGCTTATCACTTGTATTGCTCCCCTGGAAATGCAGAGTATCCTAAAATGCCTAACACTTTATGTGATCCATACAACAATCCTCAGCCTCAGGAAATATTGCAAATTTTGCCGCATCCCGTTCGGGTGTTTATGGCTATCCTACCAGGCAAGGAGAAGGTTGGATTGGTGATCCAAGGACTTGGGAACTTGATGTAGGAAGATTGTCTCGGTCCTTATATTTTTATCAGGATCCTAGTACTCCTCCAGCTAGAAGGCAATGGAGGTCTATTGATTTAGGAACTGAAATTTTCAAAGACCCGGATCAAGTTGCTGAGCGGACTGTTCAGTGACTTCGATATCCTTGTATCAAATCAATGAATATGCAATGATACAGAAAGAGAGAGAGAGATTAGGTGCAAATCAAAATATGAATTAATTGTAAAGTGAGTTTCTTCAGCTTCAATCCGAAGGATTTCTGCCATTCTTTTCAACATATCAAGAAAATTTCTCAATCAGAATTTTCTGCTGCAAAAATTTGCAGGCTGAATCTCCATAATGAACCATAAAAGATGCACGTAATTGAACTTGTACAAATTTAACAAAATATACAAGGCATCTCCATAAACAACACATTCATAAGCAATGCTGTTAAGGGTTCATATACCAAGCATCTCTATTAATTACAAAAGAGTTAATTCAAAGACCACAAAAGAACCAATTCAAAATCAGTTTGATATTGACGAATTGAGTTTTGAATTTAATTTGAAAATAATTTAATTTTAAATTTGATCCGAACTAACTAAATTTATATATATACACACTCTCACTCTTGTACTCACTCTCAATTCACCCCTCTTTACTATTGTATGGTATTTTTAAACATTCTGCTCGGTTGGGGTGCATGGTGATCACAAATTATGAATTTTTTTTAAAGAAAAAGTAGAATGAATTCCCTTAATCAAAAGAAAAAAAATTATCTTCACATTATAAATTTTTTAGGGAAAACTTTATATTGTCTTCAAGTTATCAAGTTTATTTTAGAAAAAAAAAAAATCTTAAAATATAAATTTAATAAAATATTGAAAAAGTAATATTTTAAAACAGAAAAAATAAATTTAAAAAAATGAAAAATTTCCGTTGCCGGGAATCGAACCCGGGTCTCCTGGGTGAAAGCCAGATATCCTAACCGCTGGACGACAACGGATCATTTGTTAAGTTTTCTCAAGAATATTTTATAAATTTATTTTAGCTTAAATCATAAATTGCTCTGCTTGTTTATTTATACCCAGCTGTGCCAATTATAGATAAAACCACTCCATTCTGTAATTTGCAATGATACTAACGATATTTTATAGAAATAATTTTTTAGTGAGATAAACATGTAAGTGTTAAATTTGAGTTGGGCTGATTCTAGGATTTTAGCTCAAGCTTAAAATTATTTAAATTGATGTATAATATCATTAAAAAGATGTTAATAAGATAAATAGTATTATTAAAGAAAATCATCGGAAAGATAAATTAACCAAATTATTGAGAAAAAATTTTAACTCAAGTTTGATTTGTTCGAACCGAATCGAATCGACTTAAATCTATTCATATATATAACACATAGTATGTACAATACAAAATCAAATATCTCATTTATGATCAAACAATCTTCAAAGTTTAAAATTGAAAGAAAAGAATAGTTAATCTTCAGAAGTGCACAACCGATTAAAAGATAATAGTCACAAATATCATCTACCTAGTTTTGTTTTGTTTTGCCCTGAAGTTGATGACTAGTCTATAACCAAATCCCTCAAGAACAGGTAGAGAGGCAATAGGGAAGCCACAATTGCATTGTCATGTGACATATTACTAACTTCAAACTTGTGACTAGGGCAATTGAGATTGACTACCACCAACCCCATTTAGGAACTTTCTTCAGACCATTTTATCAAACCCTATATTCCAAATATGTATCAAGCTACTTACCACGGTAAAATAACTGACAAAAATACGAAATCTCAAGTATAGAATTAAAAGACTTAAATTTGACTTCAAACTCTCACAAATAAACTTTAGTACACATATTAACACCTTTTGATATGTCTGTATTAGAGTAAAAAACATTAATAATAGGTTGTTATTGTTAAACTAATCTCTTCGGAGTTTATCAATTTGATGGTCATACTTTGTTAAATAGGGTTCAACTACCACTCTCACCACCACCACTACCATCACATTTCTATCTTTGTGGTTATCTCCAATTATTTCCCAACTAAACGGCCTGCTTGTGATCCCACTTTGTCTGTCTGCCATTCAATCTTAATCCTTTAAATCACATGGCTGATGGTGAATGCTTTTGCCCCACCACATCCAACCATTTTCGGAACTCTCAATTGCAACAAGATTCTTCTCAATGTCATATTTCCCCAAAGAGTGGACTCAAATGGGCATCTTAAACTCACAAAGCTCTGTTTATATGTATTTATATAGACGAATCACAATATGCCTGGGCCATTAGAATTGAGTTCAATTCACTAAAAAGCATAAAGTATGTACTTCATTATCATGTTGACCATATCCTTTACTACTGCAACTTTTTGATGCAACTTCAGCAAGTTGATGCAGGTCTGGCATGCACCAGCCATTGGAGTTTAGTAGGCCAGAGAGATTGACATCGTCTCAGGATCCTCTAGAATCGGTGATAGAACAAAACTTGGTTTCTAAATAGGATTACTGAAAATGACAACCACTAGGTTGATCGCCAGTAAGCTTCCCATTATTGAAATTTATTCTAGCCTTTCCTTAGAATCTCCATAAAGCAATTCTCAGCAGAAATATGCCTTATTCTTGTGATTTTTTTTAACATTAAGAGGATCTAAGCCCTCTTTTTTTACCATCTAGATTCCTATATGCACTCTTTCATCACATGTGAAGGGTTAATACAAGTAAATTATGCCATTCAGATCATAACAAGATCCTCAGCATCTTTTTAGGACTCTCACTGAATGAGGAAATATGCAAGATAGTACAAGACCAATCAGTTCAGCCATATAACGTCATACAATTAGCCTTAGGGCCAGCCAGAAGCTAAATATGCAGTCATATAATCAATATTTGGATCTTTCTCAAGTATATTTAATTCACAAAACTACTGAACAAAGTAGAAGAACAATCTGAAAAAGAGCCTGTTTCTTGAGCATCTGTAAACTGCTGACATTTATGTTGAGTCCTTTAATATTAAGTTTCTAAATCAATAAGCATTACTTGTTAAAATTTGAAAGGGCTCTAGAACATTTGTCATTCATTCAAAACAAGTATGGTATTGCTATAACTTTAATTTTTATCATAACCTGAAATTTCAGTGAAAGAATTTGTAACTATTACCAACAAAAATGTGAACATATATAAGTAGGGAAGACAACACCACAAGAGTGGCTGTTTACTATTACAAAACAGGCACAGACATAGACATAGGTACGGAGACATCACCAGTGAAACTTGAATCCCTACTTGCAGCTGAATTGCCTGAAAATGCATAACTGACACCCAGTCCACTGAAATGCAAAGCAGCATTTTCACACCTTTGAAAAACTCTAGCAAGGGATGCTGCCTTTCTTCTTGCCCGCTTTGTACCAGTAAACAACAGAGTCTGAAGCAAACCAGCCAATGCTGGTGCCTTAAGAACTCTCTCGGTTGTGGCTGCCCCACCACTCCTGCACAATTCGAGTAATGCTGCAACTGCATTCTCTTTCCCCCTTGGTGTCCCACACCTCATCATTCCAATCAACCCTGCCACAGCCATTTCCTCTTTCTCCACAGCTGCAGCCCCAATTTGCTGCCTAACAATTAAGGCCAATGCACCTGCTGCTTCCTCTGCAACCCCTTCAGTTCCCAATGCTTCGACTAGTGCTGCGACAGCCCCAGCCTCTATCATTCTCAGACAGTTATCTGTGTGCGTAGATAGATTAAATAAAGCAGTAACAGCATCCTTCTTCCCTCTAGGGGTTCCAACTCTCAACAACCGGGCCAAGGCCTCAGCTGCCCCACTCTCATCAGCTATTATCTTCTTATAGTCATGGACGGCAGAGAGGCTAAACAATGTTGCTGCAGCATTTTCCCTAGCTTCTGTTGTGAGCCCAAACCTCAGAACTTCAACAATAGATGCCAAACACCCTTCCTCATCCATGATACGACTTTTGTTCTTGTCATAAATTGATAGATTAAGCATTGCAGTAACTGAATTCTCTTGTGCAACAGGGTCATGAGATGAAAGTAGCTTGTGGAGATGGGGGATTGCACCAGCTTGTGCTATAAAAGCACGGTTTTCTTTTCCTGTCTTTGCTAATAAGCGTATCTCCCGTGCAGCCATAGTCTTTGCAGCCTGCAACCCATAAGCTAGCTGTTCAATGAGAAGCTCTGCCGTGGCTTTGTTGGCTTCAATTGCAGCTTTACTAGGCAAAGCCGCAGCAAAAAAATCTGCAGAGGTATCTGTAGCCTCTGGAGGGTCATATGGAATTCCATGAGCCACACACCACTGCACAATTAAATTCCTCAAAGCTCGATTAGGAATAAGGCGGGTATGGACAAGCATTTGCCCCGTCTTTGGACAAGAACAATGCCCTTCCTCCAACCATCGGGTAATTGAACTTCTATCATAAGTCTGTCCAGTTGAAATTATCACTGGATCATGCATCAAATCCAACGATATTGGGCAGCAGAAGTCCTTCAGTACTGGTACTGATAAAAAGGTATCTGCAATCTCTTGAGAAATCAACCCTTTTATTGGCTTCTTCTGATTGCCAATTCTCAATCTCACCTCATCTTCCTCGAACCCGAATAGCAAAAACCTGCAATATCGTGTCACCGCAACAAACCCATTAAGGACAGCAGCTGTTGGCTCCACATCTCCCTCATGGTTAGAAATTTGCTCCTCTAAAAACTCAATTTCAGTTCTACAACTCTTAGCGTCTTTAATCTCCAAATTATCCACAAAGAACGATCGCAACTCCACATGATTTGGTACCTTCCCATTCTCAAACTCATCAAGAAAATAAAAGAATTTAACCCTCAATGAATCATCCTTTTCATCTATATACAATTTAGCCCTCCTAGCATGTGTCTTTATAAGGTCAACCTGCTCCCTAACGTCCTCGCTCAAGTCAACATCATTAACAGGAAAAACATCCAAAAGGGTCGATATTTCTTGATTCAAATCATGAAAATGCCCCGAAATAGAATGATTTTGAATCAAAAGCCATAACTTACTGGACTGTCCACAATAATCAAGCAATATTTTGCACCTGTAAAGAACCAAATAGAGCTCCTTGAAACACAACATGGCCGTTGAAGGAAGAACATTACCCGAATCTCTTAAACACTCTAATAACACAAGAAAAACCTCGATCTTCCGAATCAAAGAACGAAAATTCTTCCTCTGAAAGAAGAAAGACTTGTTGGAAAAGCAGGAAACAAGCTCAGATGAAATATTTACAAGGGTCTGTATAAGAGCCACATCAGTTAAGTCAACCGGGGCCAGGAATGCCTGCAAAGAAGGTGATCTCCGTCTCCGAAGGGACGAAAATATTGCCGCTGTAGCCATAGATTATCCAGAAATAAATAACTCTACCCAAAAAAATCGAAGATTTTAACGCAACTCGATCTAAAACAATGAAGATAACTCAAAGTCAGTACAGAAAACAAAACAAAACCAAACCAAACCAAAGAATAATAATAAAACAATGAAAAAAAAAATGGTGAAACCGAATGACAAAAAAAAATAGAACAAGACTAAGAAAAATCTCTCACTCTTGTTCTGGGTTTGAATTTGATGTTCATAAGAAGAAAATGGCATAAATAAATAAGATAGGTTTAAAAGTGAACTCAGATTGTGTGCCGTATGCGCGTTTGTTAAAGGAAAGGAAGAACAGAGTAAATTTCCAAGGCTTTTATGAATTTCAATTCAAGGGAGTTGAAGTTTGTTTTTTTGAAAACGACTTGTATGGTTTTTGATGCTTAATCATCCAGATTCTTCTCCAATTGCCTTCTTCTTCTTACTCTTCAACAACTCTTCATCGATATTCACTCTTTTACATTTACAGTCACAGCAACCTTAGAAGAATTTTTCCCCTCGATAATATTATTATCATTTTTTTTTTAATTATTTGGTTAAGTATTTTCATGGTTATTAGTGTATTACATAGACAATACTTATTAAATTTCAGGTATATTGAAAATATTCGATATATTTTTTTAGTATATATATATATATATATATAAATTATGTATTATTATATGGTTAAATATTAATTTATTTTTAATTTAAAGTTACACAATCTACATTATGTTATATATTTTTATTGTAATATGGTATGATATATTGATGGGTACAATTTTTAGATATTTGATTATGTGATAATAGGCTATTTGAGAATTTTAATAATTTTAAAAATTATTTATGATATTTTTTAATATTATAATATAACAATTAAATTTTTTATTATTTTGTTAAGATGTATATTTTGATACAGAATAAGTGATTCAACTCTCATAATTATTATAACAACTTTACTAAGTGATCATAACTTCTTATCTAGGGTCGAATTTCAGTTAATTTAAATATTTGATTAATTAAAATTCAAATAATAATAAAAATAATTTAATTTAAATTAATTCAAACACAAATATTTAAATTAATTTTAACTAATATTGTATCCGTAATTCAAATTTGTGAGAGAGAGCTCTTAGTAAAATTGATTGAATCTATCGTTATTTTTATTAATTAATTTAATATTTTTTTTTGCCGTATGAGGAAATTAATTAAAATATTTAATTTATTTAAAAGCGAATTTCAAAATTGACGTCTAGAAATTTTCAAATTATTGGATTAGGTTCCGGGTCATGGAGAAGTTTATTATAATATATATAATTATAGGCCTTTTCTTTATAATTATACATTCAAAAAAATATTAACAACTTTCTTATTATTGAAAAAATATATAAAATAATAAATACAAGTTCATACGTGTATAATATAAAAAAGCTTTCCTCAAAAATAGTGACATTTATTTGGTGAAGTTTTACCTTTACTGTTGAGTAAGATTTATTTACTTTTTAAAAAATTAAAAGTAAGAAAAAGTAAAAAAAAAAACTAGATTTGGTTGGAAGCGTTGACTAAAACAAAGGTGGTGGACCCACGTGACTCTTGGTTTCAGGCGCGCCGGTGGAATTTCAGAGGCCATTTAGTGTGGGCCGCGCCTATTTATTATCTTTTATTGTTATTTTTTTTGAGATACTTATCAAAATTACGTTTACACCCCAACCGAGATCATTCATGATAAAGTTTAATTTAAAGATGCAACTTAATTTATAAATTAGGTTAAATTATATTAATTAATTATTAAAATAATATTATTTTATTAATAATTATTAATCTAAATCATAAATTAAATTAAATTAAATTATTTTTATTTAAATCAAATAATTTAAATTTGAATCATCTTTTAACTTTAATTTAACAAATTCAAACTAAATTTAAATCAAACAAAATTAAAAATATTTAAATTTGGTTCAATTTGTACCAATTCGTACTAACAAAAACGCACTCAAGGCCCGGCCTGGCAACTCTTTTTTTAAAGCTTCGACTGAAGGCAACGTTTTTGAAATTTAAAAGCTTCTACACTCAATTATTGCAGCCTCTTCTTTTTGGTGTTTGATTTTTATTCTTAAAAAATATTTCAAAATATAGCCATCATCAACAAAATAAATTTATCTAAAATATAATTTTCAATTTAATATTTGTCAACAATGAATATATTTCATATTAAATAATCTCATAAGTAAATAAAATAAACTCTCAAAAATATGTTTAAATAGTGTAAATAAATATAAAGGCAAAATATTATATTTGGGGGAATTACCTCTCATTTTCAAATAATAATAAAAAATAAAATTTATATATTAATTTAGTTTTTGTCTGTGTTACCGTGGCTAATGATTAAAGATTTGACCAAATTTATATATTAATTGAAATTGGAAGTTGCGTTTGGTTGTTCTTGTTTGTTTTTGATTACCTAAAATTTAACAATTAATTAATTTCTTAAATTACGTAAATTTTGGTCAGTCCAAATCTCTCAATTAGTCTTTAATTTAATTAGGCGAATTAAGTGGGATTATAAATAATTTAATGGAGATTAGTGAAATGAGTTAAGTATGGGCGGAACAGAAAGGTTGTTCAAAGCTTCTGCTTGATGTCTTTGTCAGTTTGGCTTTGCTTGGTATTTGGTAAAGCCAACAATAGTCCATCTTCAATTTTATATATATTTTAAAACCAATTATTTGATTTTTTTTTTTAATTTTTAAATATGAAAATAATTAAAATAATATATTTTTAATGCATTTAAACAATTTCAACAAACATTTTATAGATTATATAAATATATCAAAAAATCATATGTTTTGTTGAAAATGTCTAATTCCGAAATTTATGATGAATAGTTATTCAGTGTGATAAATAGTAATTATGCACAATAGTATCTATAATTTGTGTACGTGTCGGTAGGTGATTAGATGGTTATGGAAGTCAACCTTGAATTACACGCCTAAGACAAGTACAGCTGTGGCCGTAGTCGCGCCACGAAGAAAGAAGTCAACTGATTAGAAAAGTCAAAGAAAAGCAAGGGCAGACATAGGGTAGAATGGACGGTATGACCAAAGAAAGCTCGGCCGGTTTGTCTGTGGTGTGGTAAAAATCAAAACCTTACCTTAGTGGTATGACGTGGGGAATTTCTATTGGAGAATAGAGAGTGAGGGGTCATAAGTGCCGGCTGTTTCGCGTTTACGTGTGCGTGAGTGCGGAACGTGTATTGTATTGTATGGTTTCTGGTTGCAAAGCAACACAAGTGGCTACCGCCACGTGTCCTTTGCTCAGAAATAATAACTTCTAAATCAGGATTAGTCTATCAAGATATGATTAACATCATAGGATTCCCCATTTTAAACACTTTGTATTAAATACTAACAATTCCCAATTGATTGTATTTTAGCTCTTTCTGATCAGGTGCCAACTCATAATTATTTTTATCAAGACTTCGTATTCTTATCTTAAAGTTACGTATAAGAAATATCAATTGAAATTTCTTTTGATAATATATTAAAATTAAATTATTAATTTATCTGATTTAATAATTATAAAATCGATCATTAAATTTAAATTTTATCTTATTTAATATGATTGATTTAATTATGAGAATAATACTCTAACTATAAGCACTCTCATAAATTGAGTTTAATGATAAATCTGATTCGATTCAAATTATAATTTTGAATTACAAATACCTCCTTCAAGTTTAGTGTAAATACAATACAGTCCAAAACCTGACCAACCCCCAACCAAGAAGATAAAAGAGCAACTTTTCAAATGTCTTCCATTCATATTGAAATTAGACAGGGCACAAGCTTGTATCGTATTGTCCACACGTTCATATTATTTTCAATAAGTGAAAGCTGCGTCTGAACATTCCATAATCCACCATCAAGTTGTATACAGAAATTGCTTTTGATAGACTTCTTGTTTCTAAATAAATGAAAAATGAAAAAGTTTGTCTTTCTGCAAAGTGTACAGAAAAGTTTGGCTTTCCTGGAACCCAAACAAGCTGACCAGGTCCAGAGTATGAAAATCTGACTGATGATTTTAATGGAAAAAATGATTGAATGTCTAGCTTTTGACTCATGGGTTCATACATAACAGTTATGAGAGGTTTTTTCTTGGAGTAAACGAGGGTTTAATGAGAAAACAACTTCAATGCTGCATTTACTTTGCCCAGATTCTTGTTTTCTTTCTCATTTTTCTTGCTTTTCATTTCTACAACTCCATTGGTAACTTTCAATAATCACTTGATTTGAAAGCTTGAATTTGATATAAAGGACTCTAATATTGATATTAATCTCATAAGAAATTCCCCCAAACTAGGGGTGCATTTGATTCGAGCCTTGGAAATGTTGAAATCACAAGCATCCTAAAACAGAATAATTTAGAGGGATGAGGGGTAACCCATATGAAAATTCATTAAAAGAAAATGCACTACAAGATTTTCTTTCCTAAATTTTCTCATCTGAAATAACTACATTTTATTCAAGGATTGGTAGATAGAACTGAACTGACCTAATAAACGGCAATAAAATGGCTAATTACAGGAATAATATCAATAACTCACACACGGAACCGCTGAAACCATCCCAAAATTTTTACCTTGCCCTACCTTGGAGATTTAGAAGAGAGACATTTTCCACAGGAGACAAGCTTCAGCAATGAATGTGGCTTTCGCGTTCTAGTTTTCAAACGGGAAAGCTGCAGATGCATACAAATATACTTCAATAAATATGTACCCGTAATGAACATGAAACAACTCACAGCAGTACATAATATATGATATGCAGTGCTTCTGGTTCCCTACGAAATAACCAGAGCTGTATAAAGTTAATACAGATAATCACCTATATATTTGTTTAATGCACCATTATCAGTTAAGCATCCATAAATTTGTTTTCTCTCCCTCTCCAACTAGCTTGCCTAATACTGGATTAACAAGAAATCTTCATAAATTAATATGCCTCTAATTCTGCTTCCAGAAATTGAAGTTTTATTGATACTCTATTGCTTTAGATTAAAAAGCGAAGCACCACATATTGATGGATAATGAAAACATTTAGCAAAATGAGTATTAGGTCATATGTAGCAAAAATGAGTACTAGGTCTAGGACTGTATTTGAGCCAAGCCAAGAATTGTTGGGCCTGAGGTAGGCTCAATTGCAGCCCTAAGTAGGTTATATGTTGCAAAACAAGTACTAGGTTGTCAAGGTCACATTTTGCCAAGATGAGTTCAATCTCAAGTTTGCCAAAATTCGTACTAGTAATAGTATTCACCGTTAGAAGTGAGTAAAGAAAGTTGAGAACGAGATGACTTACCTTCCGACGTGTTACTTGAGTTGCTTTCCAGCAAAGCAAGCTTTTTGATCTAGGCTCCAATCTCCTGTAAAGTTAACAAACATAAGAGCCACAATATTTAGTGCCACAGTTAAAGCCTTCGTGAATACTTGCAACATGGTAATTATGGAAAGACTATAAACACTTACAGATTCTCTTGTTCAAGCTTTTCAGCAATAGAAACTGCTTTACGTCTTGACCATCCACTTCGCAGTGTACATCCTTCTGCCTGCTGAAGTACATGTGCAAGGGAAACTTTGCCTCTCACAAGGCTCTGGCTCTGACTTTGTTCCCTATGTTTCCTTCTTTCCAAGGTGGAGGCCAAGGGTGATTTCTTCTGTGAAGTCGAGGCATCTCCCATCAATGTACTTCCACCTCTTGTATTGTATTCTGTTCGACTGCCAGCATGATCGTTGTCTTTGGTTCCCCGGGGAGAAGCTGGTACTTCAAAAATTTCACTCCTTTCCATTTCAAGAGATTCAGCATGCAAAAGCTGTGCTTGGGCACTTGCTTCATTAATACCTCTATCTCTGGTAACTCTTTTGTTAAGTTCAAGAGATCCAGCTGAAGGCAATCCGTTGCCCGTATTAGACTCCACATTAGTAAACATCTGAGAATCTTTGGGTGCTAAGCTAAGAGGTGAATGAAACCCTGTTCCACTGTCATTCCTCGATTCACATCTAATTTCTATTCTAACCGGAGAACCAAGAACAGATTTAAATGCTAGAAAAATGTGATCCTTAAACTTTTCTGCCTTGGATTTTGTGAGATGCGAACTAAACATCAAATGTACGGTTGGAGCTGAAAGAAACAATCAATGCAGATGAAGAATTAGACACCAAGCAATGAATGAGCAAAACTGCATTAAATAAAAATTATAAAACATAATATCAAGTAGAGTAATAAGATTGTCAGATAAGCTTCTGGTATAGAAGCTAGAGGGAATGCCAACAAAAAGTTGTATTCAGGGAGTCTACAAACATGATAGGCAATGCTTAACAAGGCATATCTCCAGTAATGGTTTGGGAGAATGAAGCATGGATAGGCTGCCTGCAGGATCTAAAGATAGCATTAACAGTTAAAATCATACTATGATACTTTCAGCACATGAAATCTTTCTGTACAGACAAAAAAATCAATGGAAGTCAAGTTAAGACATCAACACAAGAGAGGTCAAGTAAGAATACACAAAATCATATGTAGTCGCGAAAAAAAGAGTCCACAAGCTGAACTTCCAAACAGAGTAGCAATACATTATGCTGAAATGCATAGTTGCAGTGAAGGAGAATAACGATTCTAGTAACTGGACGCTGAGGACAATTGAAATACAAATTTGGTGACAGAAGTGTATTATTTAGCAGTTCTTGTGGCTGTTTCAGAATATCTACACCATGGCAAGCCAGGGTCCAATAACCAGCTAAAAGTTTTAAACCAACTGTGTAAAGCAAGCCAAGGCAATACAACAGCTCAAACTTTTACTAAAGTGGATGCAACCTAGCTGTTACCAAACCAAAATGTGGTCAGCGAGAACTTGATAATAAAAGGCATGGAGACAGCCTAACTAATTAGTAAACATCGAAATAGCATTTAGAGAGCATTAAAATCAAAGTGTGGCAATATGTTTTGAGTGGTAATAGGAGATAAAGTTGTCATCACAAATGTGGGACGGAAATTCTCCACATATCATCTTATACTCCACTTCCAGGCCAGTTACCTGTTGTCAGCAAGATATGCCTGCTTTTCTGCAGTGGCACACAACTAAAACTATAGGGAGGATATTTTTATTGATAGTGAAGCATGTTCCAAAAATGGTAGCACGCATGCAGTAGACAGAGACTCAACTTGATAGACGAAAAGAGAAAAATAAAATATATATATTATTCTGGGTTGCAAAGGAAGTGATAGTGGTCAGTTCATTGCATCACAGAAAATTTCCAATTTACTAACATTCAGAGAGTACAAAAATATATGGGGAGAGGCATGCATAATTTTGTCCATTTGACTTGAGCAAATGTAGACTACCTTTGTGACCTGAAAGTTGTTGGAAACTTCAGGTGTAGCATGAAAGAACATAAGAACATTGGTTGAACTGTTCTTTAACTTTTGACAAAGAAATGAAAAAAAAAAAAATGGAAGGGGAAATTGAGTGAAATGTCAAGAGAAGATTACCTCACACATTAGGGAAATAAAAGGATTTTGTTTAATTTGATTTAAGCCTTTATGGAATGAAATGAATGTCAAGTTTCTTCGATTCTTAAATAGTGTATTAAATCACCTTCAAGATCCCGAGTTCCTTAAGTTCAAATTCAAAAGCACCCCAGTGACATGCAACGGGATTCAAAAGCACTAGATTTTCAGTTTAGGTTTAATACGATTCTGGTTTCACTAAACAGCACCACAAACAATTAGCTTTAAGAATGCTAAGGACTCTCCCACACAATATAGAAATAGGAGGCCGAGAAATTTCCAAATCTTTCCAAATAATTGCTTAAAGTGAGCATAATGCACGTTAGGATGTACCTGCACCAAAACTGACAGAGATCAACCTTCCTTCTCTGTACAAAAACTCTTTTATACCATTGTTTTGAATCTTCTTAAGCACTTCCAACCAGGTTTCTTCAATTCCAGTGTGGCTTTTGCCTGAAATCTGCCTGCCACATAGTCTAATTGTATCAGTGGATGTTTGTTGAGGAGCCATCCCAGCTCCAACATGTCTTTCTCTATGTAGACTAGGACCTTTCATCATGCTATTTTTAATGAAATCACCAGAACTTCCAGCATGGAAATTTTCCAATCTAACATTCATTGACATGCCTGCCTCTTTATTAGAAGTCACAGCTGGGTCACCACCTTTCCAGGTCATATTTCTACCACCTGCATTATCTAGGGCGAAGGGACTTTGATTAAAACTAGTATCTGCAGAAGAACTCGGCAATATATACTGCTGATCTGGAGCAAGTTGAAGCAATGCAGCCGTTAGCCATGTTAATTTATCATTTGACGTCCTCAGTTGTTTCTCAGCTTCTGACAAAGTTTTTAGAGCTTGGCGCAGTTTCTCCATATCTTCTTTTGACACTGGAAACAACAAATTTATTATAACATTTCTAGATGAATAATAATCTTGAAAATAAAAGATAAAACTTAAAAGCTGAAAATGATAAAGATTTGAACTCCAAAAGGAAAAAAATTTAAGATCAGAGAAACTTAATAAATTAAACATAGTCAAGGTAGAAGAGCTGAAAGAACTTCAGACTGCACCAAAACTGTTCAAAGATATTAGTAAGTGATAAGCAGTTGTTACAAAGGAGCTGCCTTAACCTAATCCCAGGCATAGTAAGCAATATACAGTTCTGCATACGCATATTTAAAAGGATCTAATACAATTAGCACCACTTAAAATAGAATTGATGGATTTGCTAATTATACGAAGTTGTAGGAACTGAGAGGAAGCAATTTTTAAACTCACATCGTTGTCTCCGAAAAAACCTCCTTCTATGCCTGTCTTTTGTGAAATCATAACTACCAGCAAGAATATCAGTTATCACAGTAGCAAGTTGTGACATCAAAGCGAAAGGCTCCACACCAGTTTCCATTATCACCCTTAGATTCTTTACAGTGTTTACTGTGTCTGCAGATAATGCTAAATCAAGAAGATCCACCAACTTTTCATCAGAGATAAGCCCAACCTGTGAAAAGAACTCATATTTCAGAGCAATTTATGCATAAAACCACCAGTAAATTACACTTAACAAATAATATTAATATTTTTACCAACCCACAGACTTTATGGGTGCATGAACAGCCAGGTATGGGAAAAAATCTGTTCTATTGTCATTAATATTTTTACCAATTGAACAATCAGACCTCCTCCAAGAAAACATACAAGACGACGAATCACCAACTACTTATCTAGAAAACTCAAGTCACACATTAAAAGAATAATCAAGCGTCATCAAATGAATATCAGAGACAACTTCTAAAAAAAATTGATCATAAAGCATAATTATAAAGTTCTTTAGAATACGAATAGCTCGGCAGCACCTTGCTGAATCAATAGTCAGACTGTCTACCTACAGAGAACATTTCAATAGCATTGCTTTTGAGGTTACAACTATTACCTTATGTATATAAAGAACATTGAAGACATTACAATACAAGGAAGGTATCATGACAAAGAAGTCTTTAGTAACAAAGAAAACAAGAAATGGAGATGGTCATATGAGCTCAATTAATCATGATTATATAAAATAACCGACATAAATAGTAAGAACTTAAAAACAACTAAATATTTTGATTCTGGTTCCAAAAGAATAAAGAACTCACCAGTTCTTGAACCAGAGGAACTGAAATTCTCTGTCCAAGCAAACTAAGTTGCTCCAAGGTCATCTCTGCATCCCGCAATGATCCATCTGATCTAGATGCAATAAGTTTTAGTGCATCCTTGTCAATTTCTATATCTTCCTTGGATGCAATCCACCGTAAAGTATCGATGATATCTGCATCTTTCAACTTTGGGAAAAAAAATTTCTGGCACCTGGATATGATTATATGAGGCAAAACATCAAGGCTTGAACTGACCAAAACAATAACCATACGTCTAGGTGCTCGATCAGTGACCTTTGATATAGCAGTCCAGCAATCTGAGGACATACTATCGCAGTCATCAAAAACAAATATCCTATATTGTGATGGTAACTTGGAGATCACCATATTGTCAAGTAGATTCAGGATGCCCTCAAAGTCAAAATTACTGACTGGACCAACTTCACATATATTTCGACTTTTACCCATATCATGAGAAATGCAAGAGTTACAAAAGCCACAAGGTTTGGGATGTTCCAGAGACTGACAGTTCAAAGCTCGAGCAAAAATGCGAGCACAGGAAGTTTTCCCTGTGCCATGAGGTCCATAAAACACATATAGCAACCCAACTTTTCTTCTCATGGCGGCATTAGAAAGAGCTTGTGCTACCAAATTCTGTCCCACTAGATCTCTGAAAGTTCTTGGCATGTATTTTTGTGTCAAATTTTGGTGCCTCCCATTGCGGTTTGCACCTAACTTATGCTGGTCACCAGATGTACCTTCAGAAGCAAGGTCAGAATCAATGTCATTCTTCAGTAAATGATCAGCAAAGATACCTAGCTCCCCAGAATAGTCATGCATCCAATGGTTTTCAGTGCTTTCTTGAGATCCAGATGCCTCAACAAGCAGAGGCAGAGCCTCCGCATCTGATTTAGTGGATGAGATAGAATGATCAGATGCCACAGGCATAGGAATATCTCTTCCATGGGAAGCTCCTTTCCTCATCCTTGAGTCTGACAGACCACAAGAAGTTAAACTTCTTCCAGCCATGTCAAGGAATGTTTTACCCCTATGATGAATTCTTGACCAATTCCATGGAATTCCACACCCATTTCTAGGAGCCCTTGTGACATTTTTATCTCCATACTCTTCTTCCTCCTCTATGCGATACCTTGGGCGTGCTGAACCTTGAGCTAATGAATTAGAAGCCACAGACATTTCACTCTGACCTTTAATATCCCTCAAGCTGAAGCAGTTCGATTTCTTCTGGTCCCCCGAAACTTACGCCTTTTTCCCCTATTCAATTGATTGGTGTAACCATGGATGCTGACTTCTGGTTCCTCACCAGTTCTCTCTAGTCGAGAACGTCTACCATGAAATTGAACATTTGAAGATACTAAATCATCACTGTCCATCAGGATATCACCCAACTGCTCAGAGAGGGTCTTAACTCGAACATCTTGAGATTGCTTTCCCTTCTTTTTACTCTTTCTACCCTTAATCTCATAGTTACCTGACACAACATCTTGAACCAAAAAATTACCATCTTGGGTTTCTGGAAGCTCCTCGCTGCCACCCAAAAAGTCAGTCCTACTTTTCCGACTAGATTCTTCTCTCCTAACTCTTCTACCAGCATGATTTCCACTTTTACTACTACGATCTCTAATTGCTGCCACTACTCCTTCATTGAGCACAACAACTTCAGCAGGAGCAACTTGTGAGGTAACAACATTTGGTAAAGGAGGTGAGGTGCCCGACAACCGACTCAAACACTCAATGCTAGTTGACCTTCTCCCCTCCCGTTTAGTGGCATCCTTCTCGCCTTTCTTAGGAAGCAAATCAACAACCGAAGGTGAATGCCATGATGGAGGACTGGCAGAGGGATCCCTAAGAGACCGCGACCTCTGAAGGACTGTAAGGTCCCTCATAAGGGACCTATCAGCCAAAATTGGGCTCTGCTTATGCATATGATTTTTCAAGTGAATGCAATTGGTTAAATGTATGTGGTTGCGTAGATGGTCACTAATATTACCATTCACATCCTTGAGAATCCTATCACGAACAGCCTTGGTCATGATTAGACTATAAATATTTCCAACAACAGATTTTCTTGTAAATTATAGATACAAATCAAACCAGATTGCATTCTTCTTTGATTCTACAACCGTCCCAGAACTTCACAATTACATCATTATGAAAAAGTAAACATTTTTTCCCAACTGGTTAATGATACTTCCCTGATTGACTGAAAAAAAGTACAACATCTTCACAATTCAAACAATAAAAAATCCACGATATAAAAAGGTTGAAACAACTGCATCATCAATAACGCACGAAGAAGTTTCATATTTTCTTTCAAGAACAACAAATTCTCCAAAACAAAAAATTATCTGCCACTCAAATTTGACAAAAAACCCATTCCTACAAATCACTAAAGAGAAACACATGAATACCTAAAACCCGTGTTCGAATAAAGAAATTAAAACCTTAGTGTCGAAAGCAGCAGCAATGGCGACAATCTCTGCAAGTGATGTAACAACAGCAACAGCAAGAAGGGGATGGTAAAGTTTCAAGCTTGAAGCTAAAAAGCCCTGGAAGGTCAAAACTTTTAACCAAATGGAGTGTTTTAAGAAACCATGAGGTGGTTACAACTAGAAGAGAAAGACAACAAGAGAAGCAAAAGAAAAAGTACAAAAAGGCAGCAGGATAGACTGAGTAATGAGTTCACTCAAGTTAAGTAGTCACAGCAAAACTCCCAAAAGGCAAAGTGAGAGTTTGGACCATTAAACCAATTAGATCTCTCTTTCTTTCTCAACCAACTTCACAAGCACTTCACCACCTGGGGCTTTCAAACGAAAACGACAGCCCACTACATAGCAAAAACGAAAACACAGCGAAAAGAGAGAAAATTTTCTGTATATTGTTTGAGTTTGTGAAGAGATAGTGAAATAGTGGAGTGCACAGAGAGAATCTCGAGAGGACTCGGTAACGGGGATGAGATCTGTTACACTTACAGACAGGACCCCAGAAGATAACACAACACATGTGTCCATTTGTTTGAGCATGCAAATTTTGGTTCTTTTTGCATTTATATTTTTATTTTTCTTCAGAAAAATGATTCTTTAGTAAGAAAAGAGAAAATTTTTTGACACCGTTTTTCAAGTCTACGGATTTTGAATGGGGACCAAAAAGTGCCTTCTGTTGAATTTTTTGCAGTTTTCTTGGTACAGTCTCTGATTGGACTTTCCCAACGGCAACAAATGAAAAAACACAAATGTAAAAACCAGTGAAAACAATTCAAGCAATTAGATTTTACGAAGTGTGGCCTTTTTCAGCTTTTGTTAGTAGTTGGGTTTTGATTCTTTTAGTGGTACCATGAACATTACATCTGTATAAAAGGATTTACCGGTTTTAGTTCTGGAATCAAATTGATAAAGTGGAAAAAGCAGTGCACTTTTGGACTCAAATTCTTCTGCCTTCAGTAGCTGAATGCTGAATTAACTCATCCGTTTCCCAGTGCCACGAGGGGGATCAATGAGTTGGTTTGCCGATCGACATGATGTGCAGACCGATGCAGATCGCAACGGTGGTTGATGTCTTGGCACTTAGAAGTTCCCCGTTTATTCTTAAAAACAAAAAATGTCCTGGACTTCATGAAGTTTCTTATTCTGTAGTTGAAGTCCTCCAATTCACCTGTTCTGTGTCAGATGAAGCATTAAAGCATTCATGTTGGTTAAGTGGTTAAATTTTGGGTTGTATTAAAAAATAATAAAACTTTTGTCCTTTTGGGTAGTTTTTTTTATTGTAACATTTTAATTACGATGTGACCCCAACTGATAATAATGATCCAGTGTGGCCCAGTTTATTTCCGAAACGGTGATTAGTGGTGAATGATTCCGTTGAACTATCAGTATCACGGTCAGAGTCATAGTCAAAGTCAGCATAATTGGTTCTTCTGATTGTTGAGTCATAATCTCGTGCTTCTCACTCCATCACTCACCGTACTACGCCACGTTGCTACACCCTATATCATTGAGTCCTTTATGGTAAAATCCGACCGTTGCGCTTGTCGTTAATACTCAGACTGACCAACCATCCTTGTCCTTTCCGACACAAATAAATCACAAGCAGTCTGGATTCTAATACACAGGCCAAAAACTTGTCCCCACCCAAGATAGAGTGGAAACCTAATGTTTCTCCTTCTAATTTTCAAAATTTTAAAAATTCATTTATAAATTAAATTTTCTTAAAAATTTTAATTAAATTAAAAAATAAAATTATTATTTAACAAAAATTTAAAAAATTAAACTTTTATTATATTTTTTCCTTCAATTTTAAAATCTCATATTCCCCCCTAAATTTTCCTTCAAAATTTAAAAAATGATAATTTTTTATCTAAGATTTTCTCTCATTCTCTCGAACAATCAATTTTTTCTCGGTTGTTGATAAATCTTTCCTTTTTTTTTTGTGAACACTTCTCCTTCTTCCCTCTTTTTTTGTCAAAGATAGAGACCGTCATTTTTGCCTTAAAAGAAGACAAAACATCTTCACTTAAAGAATGCACGTTTTCATCTCAGAAAAAGACGTTCTATTTTTGTCTGAGACAGAGACGACGGTCTTCGTCTTCAATGACAAAGGAAGGAAGAAGGAGGAGTGTCGACAGAGAAAGAGGAGGGAAAGGCGATTGATGGCTAGAAGAAATTGGTCACCGAAGAGGAGAGAAAAACTTAGAGGAAAAATTATTATTTTTCAAACTTTAGAGTGATAAATTATTAGATTTTTTAATTGTGGGGGGAATGCGATAAAACTTTAGTTTTTTAAATTTTTTTATTAAATGATAATTTTGCCCTTAACTTTAACTAAAAATTTTAACAGGATTTAAGTCATAGATGAGTGTTTGAATTTTTGAATGTGATAAAATAAGACTTTGAATTTTTACTATACTTTAGGTGGGAACAAGTCTTCTGACCTAATACATATTTCTCAATAAATATATCAACTGCCATGAAAGAAAATATGGACAAGGACGGTGATGAACTATCATTAAGATGATCATAATGGTATTTGATTGGATAATGTATATCACATGTTGACCAACTGATAATACATGGAAAAAGAAAAAAAAATCTCAAGTTTTACTTCACAAGACACTAGGATTGATTTAAGAACATTGAACTCGAATGAATTAAGTTTGAGTTAAAAATTTAACTCATTTTTATAAACAAATCTAGTCCAAACAAATCTAAGTATTCGAGTTTGAGTCTACTTAAATCAAATTTAAAATTAATTAATTTTTAAATTAAGTTTAAATCTTATCTTGTTGATAACGGGTTAGGTCAAAATCAGAATAAATTGAAAATTAGTTGACTTACATAGACAAGGATTTGAAGACTCATACTTGATTAAATATGATAATTTCAACCCAAATTTAGGTCTCAATCCTAATAAGGAGATGATTCTATGATAAAAACAAGAAAAGAAAGGGGTTGGGGACGGGGATGGGGACAGGGATAGGGATACATGTGTTTCATCTTGGCCCCACCCCTATCCTCGCTATTTTAAATTAATATTTTTGCTTCAAATATTAACATAGTTTTTTAGTTTTATATTATTTATATTTTTAAAATTTTTTATTTTTTTGTTGTATGTACTAAAGTGATTAATACATGATATTTGTGACATTTGAAATAGTAGGTTAGTTTTAATTTTAATTAATTTTGTTATTTAATATATTTAGAGAATACGGAAAGATGATTTTTTTCTCATAGAGATAGAGATGAGGAAGAGATTTTTCTTTACAAAAAGGAGATAAAAATCTTTTTTATCCCCATAATGGGAATGAGATAGGAACGGAGATTAATATCTTTTACAAGGGCAAAGACAGGGATTTAAATGTCCTCTCTCTCTCTCCTTGTTGCTATCCCTATTCCTAATTCAATAGGAAACACACCTATACATAATAAGAAAGTCAACTAGAGAAACAAATTTTCTTGATGTTGCCAAATATTGATAAAAATAAAGCATACACATTATTTTTTTTGGAAAAAAATTCAAATTTATACTATTAGATGGAATTAAAATGACACTACTAATTGGATTTATCCAAGTGTTAAAAGGGGGCTTGAACATGTACCACCAAAATGGTATAAAATTTTTTCTCACACTAATAGTCAAGTATTGGAAGGGAACATCCCATTGCTTGGCATACGGGGAATAGAAAGCAATAGGGAACACATACTTAGACATTACATATACTATGGTGGGGCTCTGCCACTGTCAACCTATCGAACCATATCCAAATTTATCACTCTCAAATAACCATGATATCTATTACAATGGTATAATATCTTTTTATTGATAAAGATAAAAATTTATCTGTCAAAGATGATTATTAACTTTTTATTTTATCTTTAAATGGTTACAGTCAATACAAAAGAGAGAAAAAAAACTTAAAGATTTAGGGTGAAATAATCACTTTTTAAAATATGAAAACTTAGAGTAAAAGAAGAGAAATTATGAGGTTTTTAAATTTAGAGAAGAAAATATAATAAAATTTTAATTTTTTATATTTTTTTAATAAATAGTATTTTATTTCTATCTTTAATTATGATTTTTAATAATAATTAAGTCATAAATAAATATATAAATTTTTAAAATTTTATAAATACGTAATTATCTTTGCTTTAAAACTTTCATGGGAAATAGTCGTTACGCCTTTGTCCGAATTCACATGTTTTTTATGCAATCTATTGAATGCTATTATATTTTCTTCTGTAACACCTGTCACGGTCACATGTGGCCAAGGTGGGTATCGTTCATTTTCAATCCATCTTTCTTCCTAAAACGTCATCCAATCCATCTGGATCTTCTTGGATTCTCTATACAAATCAATGAAAGAAGCTGAGTATGGACCACAATTTGAGCTGGGCGTCTAGTGCACCCTGCCAGCGAAAACAAGACGACGATGAAGAACATCATGCACCTACAACAGTTACTTAAACTTGGCTCTTTTCTTGTGTTCAGTTAGTAGCTGTCAGCCAATTTAATGAACAAATGTCCTTTTATGTAATAAAGGTTTTTATTGTAAAGTTCAGTCTTGGGTTTCAATTCACATTGAACAAACTAAATTCAAACTGGATTAATTTATTTATTTGATAATATTATCCATTTTTTAATTATTTATCCTATCATTGAACTTTTGTGATATTGTATTATAATTAAAGTTTAAGTTCAAACTAACTCTTATTTGAGTTTGACTAATAGCCGAAGAATCTTTGACTGGCTGGGCCTCGCAAATCTAGCAGTATGGGTCAATCTCCTTATGAAATTAATAAACGTGAAAACTAGAAGGAATCCCATGTGGCTGACCTTGCATGATATGAAGAATGTAGGGAGACTATAATTTTTACTCATCGGCAATGGGCCTTTTATGTCTAGTTCCCGAGGGACAAAACTTTTGTAATGCGTTCCATTACTTTAATGCAATCACCAATCTACTTAAACCTCGTGATAACGTGGCAACTTTAAGGCGTTCTTGCGCCTCAACATGGTGCCTGGCTGGCTACAAACCACAAGGCTATGGCAAAAGCGTCGGAGTTTGGTTCAGCACTGATGTAGGCAAGCATTTTAAACAATAAAACATCAACTAAATTTATATAATACATAAAAACAAGCTTATCTAAAATGGACCCTGATTAGGGATGGATCCTAACATTGCCAATTTGGGCTTAAAATTGCTAAAATTCAATAAATTGAAATTGCTTTAGTTTGAATTTAGCTCTTTTAAAACAGAAAGTCAAGCTTGAATTGGTTTGGCTCAATCCACCTTTTGTAGAGATAGATGGTGTTTAAGTGCATTGTAGATAGAACTGTTGGGCTTAGTCTTGGCCTTCTGTGGCCCAATTAATCCCCCCCACACCCCCGCTGCACTCCCCCCGCCGCACCCCCCCCCCCAAAACAAAAATTATTGGCGAAAATTTTTCTTTTGGGTTCTCTACTTTTAGGCTTGATTTTTGAATTAACGACTTGCTCCAATGCTTCCAGGTTTATTCACCTACAAAAATAAACATGAATTAAATTAAATTAAATAAACAAGAAATATATAATATAAAATAGGTCTAATAAGTCGTACCACCCATTAGATGTGGACACTTTACGACCTTTTATTATCACGAGCTTTACCGAAATTTGGGGCATAGATTTCTTCTAACCTAATTTATTGTGAGTCGGATACATTTGAACTTACTCAAGTTTGTTGTTAGTTTAACTAAAACAAGTTTTATTTAGGTAAACTTAAGTTTAATCTTGAATTGAAAGGTTTTTTATTATCGAATTCGAGTTTGAGTAATATTTAGTTTATCAAACTCTTGAGTATAAAAAATTCATTCTAATTGACTAAAATAAGGTTATTTTAATTAATATATTATTAAAATAATATTATTTTGATCATATTTCGTTCAAGTATAATATTAAATAAACTCAATTCAAACTTAATTTGATAATATCATCAAATTCAAGTTTACTTCCTTTTAAATTGAATTGAATTGAAAATTGTTTAAGAAAATATATAGCTCTTAAATTAAGATTTTGATTTATCCCTAATTATGATTTCGTTATAAAAATATAACATTTAACTTGAATTTTATCATACGTATTAATCAACCCTTTTTTTGGAATTTCCCTTTTTTTTAATTATAACAAACATTTTGCCGATTACAAGGGCAGGTGATGACGATGCCGACCATGATCGAATGATCAATAGCCGTTGGTGAAAAAAATGGCACGAGTACTAGTAATATACTAATATTATAACTCATTAGAGCGACGTCGTTTTGGAGATTATTCACATTTTCAAACTCCGCCGCTCCTTCAAGAGTAATGAGCATGGTTTCCGATTGCCACGTCAGTTACTTCCTGTCACATTCATCAGTCATAAAAGGTTACTTAAAAAAAAAAAAAAAAAGGGAAAATGACTAAATTTGCACGCATCATCTGCGTAGACCTCCTTCTCCTCTCTCTCTTCTAGGGATCAAAAAAATTCGATTTCCATTTTTTTTTTTCTCTCCTGAAATTGAAAAAGAGAGGTGCGAGCAATACTAAACAACCATGAATATCTTCAGATTAGCTGGTGACATGACTCATTTGATGAGTATTTTAGTCCTTCTTCTCAAAATCTACGCTACCAAATCTTGCTCCGGTAACTCCTTCTCTTCTATCATTTTCAATTTTCAGTGCCTCTTACTTAGTTTCTAATCAACAGCGGAAAAGTAGGAGAAAATGGAACTGAATTAACGGTTTGTTTTTCATTTTTATTTTTCGAAGTTAAGTTTTTCGGCTTTTTGTTGTTTGTTGATGTTGACTGATTTTAAGAAGTTTAAGTTGATTATTGGATTTCTTGTTCTATAGTTATGGGAAATTAGAGTTTGAAAGCGGAATAATAGAAAATGAGATTTAAATTTTATAATTTCGTGTACTGATTATTGGCGACGCTTGAAATGAGATAAACTAACTAATAAAATCATTTAGTTTATAATTTAACGGATAAGTGGCGCTTTAAGAAGTGCTGCGTCTGGGTTTGATTTTTCAAAATTTTGGAATTTTTATGGTGATTTAGGGATTTCGCTCAAGACTCAAGAACTCTATGCGTTGGTGTTTTTGACGCGTTACTTGGATCTCTTCACCGACTTCATCTCTGTTTACAACACTGTGATGAAGTTAGTATTCATCGTGAGTTCACTAGCTATTGTTTGGTGCATGAGGATGCACCGAGTTGTGAGGCGTTCGTATGACAAACAACTTGACACTTTCCGTCACTACTTTCTTGTTGCTGCGTGTTTTGTGTTGGCTCTGATTTTAAAC
Organism: Mangifera indica; assembly: GCF_011075055.1. Lineage (NCBI taxonomy): Eukaryota > Viridiplantae > Streptophyta > Magnoliopsida > Sapindales > Anacardiaceae > Mangifera > Mangifera indica. Next base: position 14,325,329 of record NC_058148.1, on the reverse strand, counting down.
GAGAAGTTTACATTTCAAGAGGTGAGATTGTTAAATTTGCTGTATTCGTTTCATGCTTGAGGGGTTGATTCTTTTGTGAAGTGTGAACTGTAAATATCTATGAATCATTAATTCTTTGGTTAATACAATTCTTCCCATTTCCTAGAAAGTGTATAGGGAGAGTAGGGCCGGTGGTGGTGCTGGGTGAAGAATTTTTTTGACCACCGTCTCCCTGCTGGCAATTTCCTTTTTACAATATGCTTATATCCTTAAGCTGTGACAAGTTCCTTAAATTTTATTCTTAGAGAGAATGGTGGGGGTGGCTTTGAGGTATTATACAACATTACCTCCAATTATACACCAACAATTTTTGGGAAACAGATGAATGATTTATACTCATTGCGCTATTTTGATTTGCTGGTTTTGGTGAAATATCTTTATTACAATTTCTATTCAATTTATTAGTTTTATTGCGTGAGGAGAAAAATATGTTAATTGTTATGCATTAGTTTCAGTTTCCTAGTTGTAGTATTTCTTGATTCCAAGCAGTTGTTTTGCTGTGCATTCTTAAGTCTGAACATATTTATACATTTGTGCTAATGCAAATCTACTTACAGATCTTTTGGGCATTTTCTATATACTTAGAGGCAGTTGCTATTCTTCCCCAGCTAGTTTTACTACAGCGAAGTGGAAATGTTGACAATTTAACGGGGCAATATGTGTTCTTACTTGGGTATGTATATGTTATGTATTGCTATAAACGGTTCACATTGAGACTTGATTCTTCATAAATGAGGACACTTTATATTGGTTTGGTATCATAGCTTCTTCCTATAAGAGTACTGTGCATAGATTGGTCTTCCCCATATATCCAGAACTAGTTTGGCTCTAAACTAATGCTTTTGGAAGTCCATTGCACACTTTTGGAGAACTTAATAGAGGAAATGGTATAGGAAAACCATTTGTTTGCTTGCTGCATTAGTATGGCTATTTTTTTAATTGTTTTTTTCAAAATTATGGAAAATGTTTTCTTTCTATTTTATATATTATTATTGCTATTTTCATGATGTTACCTTGCTAATCAGAAAATACCTGCCTTGCTTTTATGGTATTATGTAAGTTCTTCACCCAAATTGCTTGGTTGTTTTCCATTTTATCACTGTAGAGTTAGACAACTAGCCCAACTATACGATTCCTGTTTTTCACTGAGATAACAGTTAAACAAAAAGAGAGATTTCTTATTGTAAAGATTTATTGCCATGCTTACTGTGAGATGTGATTTTGTATTGGGACATGCGAACTTTATTTTCTATGTTTTGTGGATATTAAATTTACCAATCATGCTGTTGATTTGCAGAGCATATCGCGCACTCTACATTCTCAACTGGATTTATCGCTATCTGAAGGAGCCACGATTTACTCGATGGATTGGTAGGCTTTTTTATGGATGGAAAAGAATTTCTTTTGTTTGGTTGTTTCTGCATGCATGTTTATCCTGACTTTCATATTTTATTTGTGACATTTTAGCTTGCGTCTCCGGTGTCATCCAGACAGCTCTCTATGCTGATTTCTTCTATTACTATTTCCTTAGGTAAAGATATATGTAATACTACTTGATTAATGGTAATCTTATATTTTTCCACAGAATTTTGTAAATAATGGAGATCTTCTGTTCTTTGTTTGTGCAGCTGGAAGAACAATGCAAAACTTAAGCTACCAGCCTGACCAAGCAGAGATGTGTTGAAAAATCGACGTGTTGAGCTGAAGTATTGTTAAAGTGTTTACTCGAAGTCTTTCATAAACTCACTGCTAGCTGATACTTGTGAAGAGGATACATGATTTATAGTTCTTTTCTTTTTTATTAGATTAAAATACCCATGTCCGAAGAGGTTTTAATTTTTTGAAATTTCTCCAGCCTTCTCATTTCTTCTAACATGCAAAGATGATTTTGGGAAGGCGAATTCCAGATCTGCCTAACATCATAGTTGGATTTCTAATCGGTATAAAATTAATCAGATTTTTGTCTCCCTTCTTTCTATTGAATGCCTGCTTTTGAAAGGAGAAATTTGTTGGACCTTGATACTGATACTTAGAATAAAATTATTTAATATTAAATATTGCAAGACTTATTAACATATTACATATATTATGTAGCTTCTTTATTTTGTATGAAACTCAGCCAAAAGTCATAAACTTCTTAACGACTTGGGCTTCCTGAAGGAAATTTTGACAAGTTCAACAATTTTTATAGGCTGGTCTCACTTAACACCACATGGATAGATGTGGAAATCTGATGGTAATTTGCTACGCATATTTGTCTTGTTACTCTGAAAAAACTTTAATATGTTAAGCTCTCTGAAATAGATGAAAAACTTGTGCAGGATAAATGAGAATCAATGGATCTGCCACAAGCTTAAAGAATAATAAGGTACTGGTACTGCTTAATGTGATGGAATCGCTTTCTCCCCAACAGAATGAGGTAAGAAATTTCAGAGACAAGAAAGAGATATTCTTCCTATAATCCTACTAAAAAGAATTCTTATGATTTTATATATAGATTAGGCATCTGGGTTTGGTGCATACTTTCACTTTGTCTCTTTGTCATTTTTTATTTTTCAAAGCAAATGCTCTCTGTTTTTTAATTTTTCAAAGATGGGGATCATTAAAAATAGCTTTCTGATTGATTCCTACAATCTCATGTAGTTGATAGGCTTGACCTAGAAGCACTTTGTTCTTGTTATTTTAAAATTAAAAGATTTGTAAATATTCCTTTTCCTCTTTGAGGCATTTCTTTCTAAGATTATACATCCAAATTAAAAAAAAAAAGGATTAATTGAGAAAACAAGCTAATGACTTTATTGATATGATCTTAGTTTCTTTATGAATTCAGCAATGATGATGGATCTTATAATTGAAATCTTTAACCTCATTCGCATATTTTTACTATCAACTTTGTATGCTTTATTGGATTTATTTTTGTGCCACAGCTGAAAAGATTGACTCCCATTCATATTATTTAAGAATCTATTTACCTTAATTTGTATATATAACATTATTCATAGTAAAAAGCTTGCCATTTTATTAGTTTCTTGACAAAGAAATCTGTCAATGCATAAGCTGCAGAGAAGGAATAAACTCTGACAACATTGTTCCTTACGATAATTTGTTTTTTTTTTTTTTGGTAAGTAAAGTAAATTAACCAAAAGGGAGCCTCAAAGAGGCAGAACAAACTAGGCACTCTAGAGCAACTTCAAACAAGAGGGAAGTTCAAGCAGCAACTAAACAAAAAAACTATAAGAGCAAATACAAACATGTACACTGTTAACAAACAAAGAAAACCAAACAAAGGGGAGCTTGCAGACTAAAGGACCCAACTTGGAGAAACAAGAGCACAACAGAGAAGTAATAAAAAAAAGTAATTGGAGAGTCCATTTCTTGAAGACAATAAAGGTAATGACGGTGATAGGTTTCAAGAGCAGAAAGAACCAAGAACCAAGCAAAAGGAGACCATCAACCAGCTGAAACAAGAGCCACAGGACAACAAACTTCTTGACCGAAGAAGTTGGGTTCCAGATAGATATGTTCATATTTACTCATTGGTACAAACCTTTGGGTTATCGGAAAGCCCAGTAGAACACAATCTCATAACAGTAAATGTGCAGCTTTTATCACAGCCGTTGGATTCCAATATCTAGACCTCTTAACCTTGGGAAGGCTGAAAAGCTGGTGGTAAAGTGGTCGTATCTTTAATTCAGATTTCAATTTTCTAGCTAGCTTCCTATATTTCGGTAGATATAGAAATAGATTTAATTCAAATAAAATTTAAACAAAGGTTAATTTGAGTTTGATTTAATTTTTATAAATGGCACTAAAAATAGAACTTAGCTTGTAAAATTAGTAAACAAAATTTTAGGGAAAATATCTGGTTAAAAAAAAGAAGAATAGTTAGAAATAAGAGGATCCAAGCCAGTCAAATCGGATCCATTCCGGGTTGTACAGCAGCAGCAAGCCCCCCCTGGGCCCTCGACCTTGGAACTTTTAAAAGTGATAAAAAATGTGGTGACAAACTATGACAAATTCACGGTTCTCTGTAACTTTCTCTCTTTCCAATATTAGTGTGTGTTTTTTTTTTTTTTTAAAAGAATTAATCTTATAAAATATCAATTTAAAATATCAATTTAAAATACCCAAAATTTCAATTTGTCTTATTTTTTTGTCATCGAATAATTTCCTCCAATTATTCGTTTGAGTGAATTTTTTTGTTTATTTTATGAATCCATGTCTTTAACCCTACTAATTACATTAATCCTCTATAACATCTTTTAAGTTTCATGTATTAAAATATATGGTAGAAGGGCAATTCTGTAATATTCACATTCAATTATTAACAACAAAATATTATTTTTATTTTAAACAATATTATGAAATGCACTCAAATAATTGTTGCCTTATAAAAAAGAAATATATGAAATCAAAAAAAAAAAAAAAAACAATTTCTCCCTTTATACTCTTTTTTTTATAATGGCATTTTTGTAGATTTTTTTTTTTATCATTTTTTAAAGGTTATATTAGATAAGTATTGCATAAAGTGGCAATAATAATAATAATAGGCATCATTATATATATATATATATAGTTTTTCCAATAATTTCTGCATACATAATGTCAATTAAACTTGCTTTCATTTTTTCTTCGTTTGGAAGCCAACTTTTGTTTGTATTATTTAGTCTTCATATGGAAGACTAAAGTGTGATTGATTAGCAACATTTTAAATTCTAATTCTATTTAAATTGAGGTCCTTTATTTGTAATGGAATGTTAAGAAAATAGGTGTTATTAGTATTATCCATTACGAGTAAAACAACTGATTAAAATGTAAAATCTTATACGTAGAATCAAAGGATTAAGTTTGACTCTACACTCTTATAAATGAACTTGAGTGCATACAATAATATCATATGATATACTTATATTAAAGTGAAAAGTTTTTGTGATGGGTTATTGAATTAGTCTTTTCGTAATTTATTAGCTCAGTGGTGGGCTCCACCCTAGACATGTTTCTCATCCATATGGGTGAATTTAAGTTAAATCAAATTATGCTCTGACTTCTAATTTTGTTTTTCCAAAATTTTTATAAATAGTTTAACAAATCACTTTACCTATTATTAACAAAAGGTATTTGAATAGGTATAAGGGTTAAATATTATAGTCTTAACACGTTCAATAGTAGTTTTAAAAGTAAATCAGCATTGATTAGAAATTGAATGAAGTCAAGACCTCCGGCAGCAAAATCAAAGTGTTTTCCATGTTGAATGTCTAGCTTGAGAAAGAAGAAGATGATGATGATGATTCAAGTGTTGCGAAAAAAAAGATTGTTTTTTTGAAAAAAAGAAAAAAGTGTGGCCCTATTATGAAATAAGCAGGGGACAAAGCCCTTAAAGAAGTTTCCTTTTATTATTGTTTTAATTACAAGACTGTCATCATTTTAAGTGCCCCTTAAACCCATTAAATAACCAATTTTACTTTGTATAGACTTATTCAGTAAAGTTGATTTCGCTTCAAAAAGATGGTTCGATTCGAATAACATCCTTCATTAAAAGAAAAAAAAAAAACTTTGTTTTATTTACAAATAGTTATATTGATAAATATTCATTAATCAATATAGAAAACTATCACTTTTACGTAAAATTGTATCTTGGATACGAATTCGTAAATGGAAAACTAGTGTGTAACAAATTTTATCACCACTAAAAAGTAAATATCGGAACCATTGATCATACCATTTATTTTGAGCATGGTCTATAATGGTATGTTACATGTTTCTTACATAAATCATTCAATGTTCCTAATGTCAATGATAATCAAGAAATTTGAGCCTCGAGTTTCTCACTTGAATAAATTTTTCTTCACTTCTGCTACCAGCCCCACTTCACAGTTAAATATTTTTTGTAGCATATCTTATTGTCAAATTTCTTTGCCCATTTGAAAACTGAAATTGGTCATGTCTCATTCTGTCCCACACCTTAACCTTGTCTTGGTCACCGTCTTCTTTCGGCCATATTGTCTTTTTTTATGGCATTTTCTTCCTTCTTTTCATTTGGATCTTTGCAAAATTGAATTAAATTTCAACCTTAATTAAGGCATTTTATTCAGGAGAGGCCAAGTTTATTGTTTCAACTGATGGTTGTAAAGTAAACTTTCAATCTTTTGGCATGAAGGCAGTGCATAAATCATTTAAGGATGAACAAAAAATATAAATTCATGTATCTCCTTTTATTAGGAGGAAGCTTCTGTTGGCAGTTGGCAGTGTATATAATGACACTTACAAATCTCAACAGTAAGATTACCTGAGCCTGCTTTCAGTGTTCCCTCTGCCCCCACCATCTCACACACAAACTCATCTGTTCCCATTTTCTGATGTCTCTCTAAATTCCAATCATCTTTAATGCTTAAAACTCACTCCCCATTCATCTACAGAGTCTCTCAAAACAATCCCATTACTTCAAATTTTTGCCCTTTCTCCGACACTAAAAGGATCAGGCCATGCAGAATGTAATCCAACACTGAAGCACCTCCATTTCTAGCATCTAAATAGCTGTCTAATGGACCCCATTTTCGCATCAATCAGTCAATCCAATAAGGTAGGCTCCATATCATCATCATAAGTTCTCTGTGGTACTGTAAGTTCAAATCAAAAGAAATCTGTTAAATATTTAGTATGAGTTCATATTCATTCTATCATTCCTCGCGGAGTACCCAACAGCAGCTATTCTTTTTCCTTTCTTCCAGCGCTTTAAATCCCACTTTTTATTATTATTATTTTTTGTATTTATCGCCGCCTATGTCTGCGGCTCCAATCTGAATCTGATGGTCACTGGTAGTCAAAGTTGTTTGCTTTACATTTTCTCACTTTCCTTCTATCACGGTCTCAACCCAACCCTTCTGCTAAGTTTTCTCTTCTTCCTTCGCAACTGTTATCTGTCAATTTTGATTCTTTCTTCGTCTAATTAATGGAGACTGTGAGACCCAAATCGGCTCTCAGCGGCAAGAGCAAACTGGCCAAGACTTTTCAGAAAGTAATCAATTTGAGAAGAGCAACGAAGAACATGGCGTCTAACAATGGGATTGGAATCTGCATCCTCACTTCACAGCACAAGTTTGGAGACGAAGATTCGTTTTGTATGAAAAGGAGTAGCAATAATCACATGGAAAAGCATGGAGATCCCAGAGCTCGGCAAAGGGCGGTCATGGAAGCGTTGGTAGCGAAGCTTTTTGCAGGAATCACTTCCATCAAAGCGGCTTATGCCGAGCTGCAAATGGCTCAGAATCCGTACAACAGTGAGGCCATTCATGCAGCGGACCAGGCGGTGGTTGATGAGTTGAAGGCTATATCCGAGTTGAAACGAAGTTTCTTCAAGAAAGAACTTGATCTTTCGCCTCAAGTTACAATAATGTTAGCGGAGATTCAGGAACAACAAAGTTTGATGAAGACTTATGGGATCACAATCAAGAAACTAGAAGCTGAAGTTGAAAAGAAAGAATCGGAAATTTCTTCACTGGAAAAACAGCTTCAAGAGGCTCTCGCTTTTAATAAAACTATTGAAAAGAGATTAAACGCTAGTGGACCTATATCCATCCTCGACAATCTTCAGCTTTCAGCTTTGAATCCGAGCCATTTCGTTCAGTTTCTTCACTATACATTAAGATCTGTGAGAAGTTTCGTGAAGTTAATGATCAAAGAAATGGAGTCAGCTATCTGGGATCTTGATGCAGCAGCCAAAGTTATAGAACCTGAAGCAATTTTTACAAAGCCAAGCCATAAATATTTCGCCTTTGAATCCTTTGTTTGCAAAACAATGTTCGAAGGCTTCAACTTTCCAAATTTTTCTCCAAATGAGTGTCAGTCTTTTAATAAAATCCCTCCTGAACAATCCTTGGACGAATTCAAGAAACTCAAGTCTGTCAATGCAAAGCACTTTCTTTCTCAGAAACAAAACTCAAGCTCTAGTTTTGCTAAGTTCACTCGTGCCAAGTACTTTCATTTGGTCCACGCAAAGATGGAGTGTTCACTTTTCGGTAACTTGAACCAGAGAAAGCTGATTAACCATGGAGATTTCCCAGATTCTATTTTCTTCATATATTTTGGTGAGATGGCGAGAAGGGTTTGGCTTTTACACCGCTTGGCATTCTCGTTTGGCCAAGAAGTTAACATTTTTGAGGTCCGAAGAAACTGCAGATTTTCAGAGGTGTTCATGGAGAATGTGAGCGACGATTCAATGGTTTCATGTGAAATTCCTGATTCTGGTGTTGATTTCCGAGTGAATTTTACAGTGGTGCCTGGGTTCAAGATTGGGAAAACTGTGATACAGAGCCAGGTATACTTGTCTCCAGTGACAGCTAACACTGCGGCAAGTCCTGAACTTTATATTTAAAAAAAAAAAATCCTTTTTTGAATTTTTTTTCCTTAAAAGAAAAATGGGTACAACTGTATATTGCATTAGAAGCTCTCAGATGTAAATAGAAATGATGACATACACCTTAAAAGCGCTTTCCGGGTTCAAGTTTCCATTTTCTTGAAATTTGCAAGCACAATTAGGATACTTCCATTTTCATAGCCAATGATTTCTGTCTTGGGTCAGCTTGACACCTTAGTGTCCCTACTTCACCGAAAGGATTTCGAGTTGAGAAGATGATGTTTACAGGCGTGCATCAGTTCCCTTTCTATCAGGCCAATGTAGGAAAACAGTCGTGGCATTAAATATAATTGGTTGTAAAGATGGTATCTCTGTCACCACAGACAGATATCATACTGTCTCATTTCTATCAGTCTCTCTGTTGCCAAATATCATACCGTCTCGTACACAAGTGATCACAAGGAATCTTTAAGTTGCAGAAACAAATAGAAAGCAATGCATTTAAAGAGATTGAATTGATTTCCACAGAATTTACAGGTTATTAAGCAATGGAATTATCAAAATAACAGGAAAATTTCACCCAAGAATGAGAAAAAATGCCCAGGAGTAGAAAAACTGCTTACGCTACCACCATAGCTCCATTTCCCACCATTTAAGTCTGTCACTTAGCGTGCCTGAATACCGATAAGCAGAAAACGTACGTCACCTACATGATTTACCTAACAATTGCAAGGGATAAGCTTGCTGCCTTTACATTTACGTGAGGAACAATTATTTGGATATTACATTAACTTCCAAGTCAATCTCCAAAATGATTCCCGTATGTCCTTGAATGCTCTACCTGTAAGAGGTTGCTGTGAAAAGACTAAGGTTTCACAAGAAAAATCCCTCTCCCAACATTGGAGAGCTTTCGTTATTTATGGCACAAACAATCCAAGCTGCCGATGTTTCTCCATTGGCCATCAAAACATCAAACACGACATCAAGCTACTTCCAAACATAGTATACGACTGCTACCTTCATTAAAGCCAGTGTGTACCATCTTCTCCAGATTGACTTAAGAAGAGTTAAGCCAGAGTTGAACTCACCAAGGGAAAGTTTCAGACGGATTTAGGTGATCCATCTGGAGAGAACGGCGGGTCTGAAGCATCCGCAAGTGCGTCAAGCATGCTTACTACCTCTGATGTATCATCCAGATAGTACTTGGCTTTGCTTGGTTTTTGTCCAACAGTGCATGCAAATATGGATGTATTAGTTGAGAGGACACCATTTGTCACTGCATTGCCTATGATCTCAAACATGTCTTCATCAGATCTGTCATCACCAATACAAAATACAAAATCGACCTGCCTGCCTTCCTCTGCCATTGACGTGAAGATCTTTTCGGCAACCAGACCTTTACTGACACCCTAAAGCAACAGAAAATGTTTGTTAATACAATGCACTTTTACAAATTCAAGAAAGTTATCTACTACTTCAAAAGCAGTAGCTCACACTACAAGGGCTTCGATATTCACAGATTGTCAATGGCATCATGATGTTCGATAAGTGTACAGTACATAACAAGTATCACTAGAACTAAAATTACTAACATGATTTTAGTTAGACATGTTACATGTATAAATAGGCATGGAGCATTTTCCTGTTCACCCATTCAATAGTTGAAGAAAAAGCAAATATCAAGGTAGCATGTGACAGTATGGGTGCACTTATTTTCTGTTCAATATAATGAAGATTTATCGCATAGATTTCAATATCATTGGGAAGCATTATTGTCAAAAGAGCAGACTGATGGAAATAATCTAAGTACATATCTTGTTGATCATAATCAGAACTAAAGAATTTGAGGTTCCAAAAAGAGACATTGAACAAAGTAGTTTTGCAGCATCTATAGCCACTTATGCATGTTCATGATACTAAAACCTGATGCCAGGAACAAAAATTACATGTAATATAGGATAACTGATAGAAAATCTCTCACACACACAAACACACGTATATATAAAATCTAAAATCTAGTTTAGTGATCAATACCTGTGGCTTTACTTCTACAATGAACTGACCGCTTTTCACAGCAACAGGTTCATTTGCTAGTACACTTTCAAGATGGTCTAACATTTCTTTGGCCTGACTATAGCCAAAAACTGGGTCTGCATCCCGATGATGCCAGACCAAGGCACTTTCTTTGGTCTCAATTGAAGAACCATCAGTAGATTCTGTATACAGTTTCATAACAGGCTCAGCTATTTGTATCCACCCGAAATCAGCACTCTGCCCACAAACTTCCCAGTCCTCATCTGCAGACCACCTGATAGCCACACAATTTAGTGCGTGTCCCAATGGCCAACAAACATAGAAATGCAAAAAGTAGTAAATACTTACCTCACAAAGTAACCGTGTTCAGCAGCGATTCCAAGTTTTTTGCATGGAGCAAACCATTTGCCTAAACTTTCCCTTCCTCTTCCACTGACAACAAATACAGTGTTCTTGGCATCATCACAAAGTGCATTGATGATTGAGATAACTTCTTGGCTTGGAGCCTTGTTTATAGAGGTTTGGGGCATTACAGTTCCATCATAATCAAATAGTATAGCTCTATTTTTGGACCGTAAAAATGCATTAACAAGGGCATCTGTTGACAACTTCCTGAAATTTGGATCAAGTGCCACAACTCTGAAACCAAAGCTCAGGCCAATTCCCCAACAACGTCTTCTAAAATGATCTTTACAAGTCCTTTCCATATCTTGGAAGAAGCTTCTAGCCCAGTATGCAACATCATGCGTACTGACATACCTATAATGCTTCTCATGCCGCAACTGCTTCTCAGCATCAGCCATTGAAATTGCCTCATGCATTGCCTCTGCAGTTGCTTCAATGTTCCATGGATTAACCCGAATTGCACCACTGAGTGAAGGTGAGCATCCAATGAACTCTGATACTACTAGCATGCTCTTCTTTGGTCCACTCGATTCAGCCGATGAATCTGATTCAGAGATTCCCTGCCTGCAAACAACGTACTCATATGGGGTAAGATTCATCCCATCCCTTACAGCAGAGACAACAACACACTCGGCAAGGGTATAATATGCAGCTTTTTCACTGAGAGAAACTGGCCTATTAATGAACACAATTGGTCTGTAACCAGGTTGGCCATATGTATCATTAATTCTATTGCAGGTTGAATGTATCTCATCCTGAATTTCCTCAAGATCTCTCCCTCTTCCCCTAGCAGGATTTGTAATCTGTACCAATACTGCATTCCCCTGCCACTTTGGATGCTGCTTTAGCATATGCTCCATTGCTAACAGCTTCAAGTCAACACCTTTAAAGATGTCCATATCATCGACACCAAGCAACACAGTCTTTCCTTCAAACTGCTGTTTTAGCTCCTCCACTCTCCATTCCATATCTGCAAGTCTCAGAACAGACTCAATCTGCCCCATGTGAATCCCAACAGGCATAATCTTTATCCCAACAGTCCTTCCATAATACTCCAACCCAATATAACCTCTCTTCGATTGATACTCCAAACCCAACATGCGACTACAACAAGAGAGAAAATGCCGAGCATAATCAAAAGTATGAAAACCAATAAGGTCAGAATTCAAAAGTGCTTTAAGAATCTCCTCCCTCACAGGCAAAGTCCTATATATCTCTGAGGAGGGAAATGGACTGTGAAGGAAAAAACCCATTCTTAATCTATTAAACCTTCTTCTCAAGAATGTAGGAAGCACCATCAAATGATAATCATGAATCCACACATAATCATCTTCTGGGTTTATAACCTCAATAACCCGTTGAGAGAAAATCTTATTTGCCGATACATAGGCCTCCCACAAAGACCGGTCAAACCTTCCCCCATGATTGGCTGAGAATGGAAGCATATAATGAAAAAGCGGCCACAAATGCTGCTTACAAAACCCATGATAAAACTTTGCTAGAATGTCTGCTGGCAAAAATGCTGGCACACACTTAAACTTCTCCAACAAAAGCTGTGACACATCATCTTGTTCACTCACATCAACATCTACTCTCAATGATCCCACATATATAACTTCCATGTCTTCAGGTAAACCATCTTTTAACTGTAATAACAATGAATCCTCATCCCAACTAAAACTCCACCCATTATTATCTGGTCTTCGCTTAGATTTTACTGGCAGCTGATTTGCTACGATTATAACACGATCTTGAACAAGCGATGATGGTACATCCGAGCTCACACTATTAGCCTGATCATCATCAAGCTCAGAAATGACACCAGGAACTGTCATTACTCTTGGCAATCTTTTCTTTTCACGCGTTTGGGTCATAACAGGAAAATTACCCGAAGCTAGATCTAAAAGATTGGTATACGATTTTGACATCATTTTTAACCACTTCTTGTTATTAATCTCAACTCCAACAACACACCGCAGGATCTTAAAATTCAAAACCAGACCCAAGATTGCTTTCTTCGTGATATGACTATAATTTCGCAAGATCTGTAAAGCCTTTAGAAAAAAATTACACATCATTAAACACTCTCCAATCACGAATCACACAGAAATACTATTTTACATCAAAATTGAAACATTACCAATCATATATATCACTAAAAATCATGACTACAATGAAATAAACAGTCTTTAACAAAAAAAAACTATTCAACATACAATTAACAAGCCTTAAATCAGCTAAAAAAAAAGAAAAGAAAAGAAAAACTAACCTTGACCCAACTTCGAAGAACAAAATTGAATCTTTATCCGGTACAAGATTGGATCAAAAATCAAAACAAAAAATACCAAAAAAAAAATTTCTCAGTAGCAAAAGAAGGAAATCTAGGGTTTGGTTTTGGGTTGGCTTGGCCTTCTTTATATCTCAGGGGTCACATACAATCTCTCTCTCTCTCTCTACATACAATACAAATGGTTTCTTTGTATGTTTTTAGATTTTTTTTTTTTTAAATAAAGAAGAGGATAAGGTCGGCCTGTAGACTTTCCGGTAATGCCAACTGGCAATGTCGAGTTTCCATCTCACGCGCTGGTTCTGCCTCTTCCTTAGAGAGCTGCCGACGTGTCAGCCACTTAAATTCGACATGTTTTCTTATTATTTGCCACATGGGTCCACCACGTCATCCCGAATAATCCATCACGTGTTTCAGTCATCGCCAAAGATATTTTCCCTCTATCCACTGGATCGAACCACGTAATCGAATTTTAATTCCTGCCTACAAGTGTCGTGACGGGATAAAGAGACTTCCGGCAGTTTGTGGTCCAAGCAGTACCTGAAATAAAAAAAACTGGGGACCGCGAAAGCAGTTGTCCGTACATGATGTTTCCACGTCGTGTAAAAAGTTTACGGATAATTTGCAATGGTAGGTGACGTGTCAAATTGATAACGTCATCCATGACATAAGATTGATTACGTGGCAACGCGTGATTGGGGCGTTGTTTAACGGTTACAGTTTGTGGATATGGTTTGGTCCAGGTTGGTCGTTTATGCATAATAAATAAAATAAAATAGTCCTGTTGGGGAGTAACTGAGTTGGGACGCTGGTCCGGATAAAAGTATGTTTGGATTGATTTGATTTGAATAAATTAATCTTAAATTAAGTTAAAAATTAATTAATTAATTAAATAATATTATAATATATTATCCAGATGTATTATTTATTCAGTTAATAACATTTTTATAATATTATATAAAATGTTATTCCCATTTTGAAGCTTGATTATAATTTCACTTTAAAGAAATGATGATACATCCCATTTAAATTTGATTTGAAATTTGAAAAAGGAAAAAAAATTGGAACTGTAATCCAGATTTTGAAGGAGCAGAAGCATTTTGTGTAATCCAGCTATATAATAAGTACTTGCTGAAGGTGCACTCCACCTCAAAAGCTTGCGGTCCATCTTGTCTTTGGAACTTCTCTATTTTCTGTTGATTTTTTTTAATCATATCTTCTTCCCCACTTCTTGTAAAACGAGGCAAGAAATGTGTACTTTTGTTTGAAAAATAATTATGAATGGGGCTCCCCTGGTTCTGGAATGGTATTTTTCAACGAATTTGGTCCCTGCCAAACTGTGATTTTTTTAAATTATAATGCATTGTGTTCTGCCCATTTCCACATTTATGATGTTTACATGTAACAAAAAGGCTGAGGAAGACGTTTTTTATGCTCCCCCACTCTTTTATGGCCGTCCTAGACAGCATATAATGGAGCCTGCATGCTTGCCCATCATTCTCTGCACAATCGTTCGCACATTCTCATAGGGCCTATGTAGATTTGTTGCATTCTGATTTGGTGTCTTCTTTCTTAATAGTGTAAATGGAAGATTCGGGGCTTTCTAATTTTTATCCTTTTTTGATTCTTAGGCATTGGAGTATCCAAATCCAATGAGGCAAGAAACTCATCCTCGAAGATTACTAGGAAAACCAGCTAAGATTGTCTGTTAATCCAGCAGCAGAACATTTAGTACAAAAGACAATAAAAGTTAATCATGCGCCTGCATTTGAGGGATATATCCAATGTAAATTTGCAAAAAATTTCTAATGCCGGACAGAATAAAATTTTTCTGATTGAGCGAGACTCTACTATCTGACAGAATAATGTCTTCAAAGCATGAGAAAATTAATGTTGAATTTGCTTCCGCAGTTGTTGGAAAGTGGAAGGAAACTTATCATTGGGTGCCAATATTAGGAGCTTTTGCTGCTGTTGCAATGGCATTTTCGGCTGGTGCCAACAATCTTCCAGCTCCGGTCTGTTTCTATCTTTTCCATTTCATATATGAAGCATAATCCAACATCTAAAAACTGCAGACTTTATATTACTATACATAATTATGGTGAGCTTGTGGCATTTGAATATGTTTTACTGTGGAATGGCAGTTCTCAACACCAGTAGGGCCAGGAGCATTGACCCTTTTAAAGGCTTCAATAGTAGCTTGCTTAATCTATGTTCCTGGAGCAGCCTTCACGAGCAGCAGCAGTGTTAATGCTTTATTTTCTGATGTAGGGTCAGGGAAAATGATTTGCGCTTTTACTTTACAAGACAGCACATTTGATTAAGCACTAAAAAACCACTGTTAGAAACTAGATTTATGGATAAAGGCTAATAATTATTTGTGTGTTGGCAGTTTCTCAAAGAAAATCAGCCAAGTGAAGGTTTCTTGATGTGGAGTATGGTGGTTGTCCTCATCAGTGCATGTACTTTAAAACTCTCTGTTGTTAATTACATATATTACTTAAAGTTATAGTGAAGACTATAATTTAGTTGAATGCTATTGTGAGCTATTGAAAATAAAGCCATTACAGAAGGTAGATGATTCTTTCTGATATCAATTAGCCTAAACTTTGGCACAGCAATCTGGCTGGGAATTGCAACATATTTGGAGTTACCAGTGTCATGTCAACAATCGATGCAGGCTGCTTTGTTAGGAACTATTCTAGTTGCTGAAGGTTTCGATTACATACCCATGTGGAACAAGGTAAAGACATTATTTAAGAACAGTCTAAGAATTTACGGAAGGCCTGCCTTCTTGATTAATGATTTCCAATGATTCAAAATCAACAAATCCTCAGAATGTTTAATTCTAATTGCCTGTTTATCATTCTAGTGTCAATTCTTGAGTTGCAGCATACAATGTTCAACGGCAGATAATAGGATTAATCACTATTTTGTGTTTCATGTGTACCCTTTGTGGAAGGCAACTATTCATTTCTAATACTCGAGCAATGGTGTAATGCAGAAAGAAAATCATGATTTTAATGGTGGAGGAATCCTCTGGATATTCCTTGAATGGACTGTGGCTCCATTACTAGCCTGCATATTCGCAGGCTCCCTATTCGCTCTCTTGAAGGCTTCTCTACTTCGCCATGAAAATGCAACCAAGAGGATTCTTTTCTCCTCCCCATTGACTATGGAATATCTGCAGGACTGCTTTGCCTTTTCCTTACGCTTCAGGTCATTTACATTTAGCTTCATAATGTGTAATATGCATCCAAATAATTGAGAATAGAAAAGACTTAATGCATTCAATCTATTAATTTCTTGATTGAAATGATATATCTTCTACTGAATTTTGACTGCAGGTCATAGCAAATGTAGGTCCTGTTTCCAGTTGGTTTATAATATTAGCTGTAGGACTGGCCACACTGATTGGAGTATTCTTATCTATGGTATATTCTCAAATCATCTCTGTTCTTATATCGATAAATCATGTTACCAACTCTAAGATAAATTTCTCATTATTTTTGTCTTTCTTTTCCATCTTGTTTAATTGGTTTTACTATAGGTTGTGGTGGTTCCTTTGGCTGTTAAAAAACTTGATGCTGCAAGAAATTATAAGACAGCAAAGAAAAACATGGCAGAAAAGCAACAATGTGTAGAAAGTCAGGATCAGGATCAGGATCAGAATCAGACCAATGATACAGAAGGGGAGAATGATATTGAAGAAGTATTGAAAGAGTTCATGAAGATGAGAGTTCTTGACACAGTCTATGAAGAGGAAGAGCGCAGCTGCACCCCACCGGATGTAATCAAAGATCCTGAACAGGCTCAATCAATGTCCCAGATTGATGTGACTGAACAACATACACCATTTAAACAACTGCTTGAGTTTACACCAAATCACTTGGTTGAAATCAAGAACTTTCAAAAGATTGAGAAAGCTAGCTTAGTTGAAACTGCCTCTAAGTTCATCAGAAAGATTGCAAAATCTACTGTGTCTCCAGTAAGTAAGCTCTGAGTCTGATAGGCAATAAAGAAAATTGAAGGTCGTGCTGAAAATTATTGTTAAGAAAAATAGTGTTGGTTCTGTGATGAGGCAGGTTATTAAGTATGACAGAGACACCCTCATTCGACATGCTTTAGCTGAAAAATATGATGAGATGGAGGACTTCTTCAGCTTTCCACAGCTTCTAGCTTCATGTATCTTCGCGTAAGTTTGTTCTTGGTATTATAGAAAACAAGACATCACTATGTTTGTTTACATCTGCAATTCATTCTTATGCAGCCTCATTCAATCTGCCAGTGAGATAGCTGCTGTTGTGAGTCCATATGGAGCCATTGTTGATGTTTTCAAACACAGGGAAAAATACTCCGGAAGCGGCGAAGATGTGGTGAGTTAGTTTCTTTTCAATTTTCTACTCAAACCACACAGAGTGTAACATTTAATTACATTGAAACAAAGTAACATAAATAAGATACTTTCAGAAGTTTATACATGTCAGTTGGTGGTTCAGAGGTGTTGGAGGATTTGCAGCTGCAATGGGATTCTTCCTGTGTGGATGGAGGCTAACTCAATGCCTTGGTGGCAAGCTCACATTCATTAGCAACTCTAGAGGATTGGCTTCACAATTATCTACTGTTGCTGCAATCATCATAGTAAATGAAATAAATCTTCCTGTTTCAAGTGTTCATGCTTTTGTTGGATCACTTGTGGGAGTTGGGATTGCAGATGACTTTCAGGTATGATTTCTTTTATGTATCCAAGTAAGCTAGAATATATTCTACCTTATGAAATTTACCATGGCTTTTGGGGTAAATTTGCAGAATGTGAACTGGAAGCTCCTGGTGAAATTTATTTGTGGATGGGTGATGACAATAATATTCTGTTGTACAGTTGCTTATGTTATTTTCGCCGCCTCCGTTCACACACCGGCATATGCAGTGCCCTGATCCTGTAATATTTAAGCTATCAGTACATGACAATAGTATCTCATTGATGCTATGAATCTCTTTGATTTGTATTATAATTTTTTATCTTTTTTGTCAAAATGTGAGGAGGGGAGGGATGGAAAACAAATGTTTTTGTAACAACAACATTTTCACAACACTCATTTATGATCACTCAAAATGAGATGAACCTTGTAAATAGGAACTCTTGTTATTTTGCTTCAATTATTGACAGTAAGTTTTAAGGCTCTTTCTATATATATGAGGATACAGGTTGATTTTCCTATACTTCTTAATCTGTTTGTGTCTCGCCAAAAATGATTCTCTTCTAGATATAGACATACTCCAATCTTCATCGGCTCGATCTTGATCATTTTTTGCTCAAAAACTATGGCTGCCCCCCTTAAGCAATCATCACTCATATTCTTCATTTTTGCAGTGTTGTCAATATTTATGCAATTCAGGCTCAGTCGCTCATTTCTAATTACGATAGGAAACCGGATCTTCTGAATTTTGGTGAGGGTGAAGATCTCGAAAGGCCTCATTCATATTCTCCTTCTTCCTACCACAAAAATGGAGGAAACCCCTCCTAAAAGAGAAGCTCGATTACTTGTTCATTACTACTTCAAATTAAATGATCTTAATATGGATAATGATTATAGTCCTGAAATCTCTCCCTAAAAATTTATCTTTAAGCTACGAGAATGATAGACTCATGTAACATATTAAATAATTTTTTGTTTTAATGAGTCTAAGTATGATGTGATGAGTCATGATTATTATATGTATATGTTGGGTTCTAAATCCCAATTAAATTTCCATTAATCATCCTTTATCTAATTAAGTAATTAATAATTTGTAACTTTCTAGTAATTATGCTGACTTACATTTCGAGGAAAATTGTTGGAAGCCCTCTTCATGCAATCTAGTCATGTTTCCACACCTTTTTTGCTGCATGATTCGCATCTTCCCTGTTGTTGTGAAAATTGTCACATCCTTTTCAAAGGGTACGCTAAATCGTTTTAATACTATTTGTAATATCTTTGATTTAGTAGGATAATTTACTATTAAGATATTATTCATTTTTGATAAAAGTCTATCATGATTTTATTTTTGAGTTACAAAAGATATTATCTACTTTAAATATATATAGTTTTATTTTTAGATTTTATAACTCAAAATACGCTTAATAGTTTAAAGAGTTTATATCCTATTTAATCAATCAAATTCTCTCGTCTCTAATCAATGTGAGATATACAAATAAAATATAAATATACATAGTATCTCTTCCATAGTTTATCAATTTAGAATTTATCTAAGAATATCACATGTGAAATTTCTTTGTAATTAAAATAATCTTGGGGACAATGGTCGGTTTGAAGTTGAATTCCCAGGCAGGTGCCCAAGAATTATAGCTTGTCGATGACGAAACATGTTTGAAGATAGTTTATTAGCAGTTCACGTTTCGCTTTGAATGTAAAACGTGCGAGGAAAATCAATTCCAAAACTGGCACACGTGAGGTCAAACAGTCAAAACAATTGGATCTTTATTGTAGGCTACTCACCTGATACCGTATTTGACTCCGTTATTTACTTACTACTGTAAATTCACGTACACATAATTTTTCAAATCATACTTAAAAATTATATGTAACGTATAAATAAGTGCCAAAAACTTTATTCTAAACCACTTAATTTGTTCACGAAATCGACTATAAACAGACCCGAGTAAAAGATGGACTGTAATTTGTGGTATTTTTCCTAGCTGTTGTGGTGGATAAGAAGGCATCTTTGTAAAACCGGTTTACTGTATAAAGTACTTAGGCGTGTGAGAAACGCCATTGGAAACATTTAATGTTCCATAAATAAAGTAGATCGAGACAGAAATCAATTAGAGAATTGGAAAAACAAACACAAGGTATTTCCATGATCATGACGTGTTGAGATAGTCAAGATAGTGGTGACAGCAGACGTGTAAAAGATTTTATCAGAATGAAAGCCATTGCAGGAAACGATTAGGAAGATGCAGCATGTGACTGATTAATCCGGGTCAATTTTGATGTCTTCGAGACTTAACTTTCCTGGTCTTTCCTAGATTTTGTTTGAAATATTAGTCGGCAAAGTTGGATTTTTCTATGCTAGGAGGATGTGACATTGCACTTGTGCATATGAGCCTTAGTGAGCTTCAAATGAGTCATAGATAATTTTGTGACACACCGAAACAAATATTGTATTAACAAAACACATAAGAAAGGTTAGATATATGTATATATCTCACAACACTTAAGAATGAAAAGATCAAACTGGTTACATTAAACAATTAAAATGTGTTTTGGATTATAAAACATAAAAACAATAAAATTATTTCGAATTATTCCCGAAAAAAAGTGATTACAAATTTCACTTTGCCTAAAGAGTTCTTCGAAAATACGGTTAAATAACTCATACCAAAACCATTCGTTTTAAATAGTTGCTTTATTATGAAGTAATTAAATTATTAGACACAGAGAGATTGGATGGATTTTTTGCAGTAGACCAGAACATAACTTCTTTAAGCCCCACAGAAATGTGGCCATGGATGCACATTATTTGCATTGCCATTGCTATCTTTTTCAACTTTTTATTTGCCAAATCTGGGGCATGTGGCATACTTTGCATGACATGTAGACCTCAACACCTCCATAGTATTTCCCATTTCTAAGAATATTAGTGAAAGAATGAAATGCCCACTTTGTCACACTTCAAACTTATGAAAAAAGGAGAAAGAGATAAACAGAATATATAACAGATTTTATACTAAATTTAATCCTGTATATATATAATGAAGAGAAAATTGAAAAGAAAATAAATCCTAAGCTTGACTATACACTGGTATGTGTACAATGATAATATATAATCACCCCACAAAGTAGAAAAAAGAATCAAAGGACAAACTAATGCAAAGTCTTAGCCTGTAGTAGATACTTAACATATCAGAAAATCTTATGAAAATACTAATGGCCGTTTCCGGGGCTTGGAACTGAGCGCAGAATCCGATCAATGCTAGCAAGGTGTCGAGCAAAGAGCTTTTCATCGTCAAGCGTGGCATGTGTCTGCTTGCTAGGAGAAGAAAACGGAACAGTGCCTTCAGGGAGAGCGCTGAGCACCAAACTCTTGCATGAAGAAGGAATTTTGTCATTGCTCTTCTCTCTGTTTAGGAGCTTTCTCGCATCCACTGACGGCACCACTGATGAAGCAAACAAAACCAAGAAAACTATGGCAAAAGAACCCGAACGAGCCATGAATTAATGTATTGTATATGTAGAGAAATGAAAAGAGCGAAAAAGGGATCTGGGTGTGGTTGATTGATGAGAAGAGAAAGCTTAATGGGAGGATTTTTGGAGTGGCTTGTTTATATAGAAAGATGGGCGTGTTGAGCTTAGAGAGTCAAAGATAAAAAAAGGTCTGAAATTAAGAAAGAAATGTGAATTAACGTGGTCTTACGTTGGTATGTATGCTAAAACCTACTATAAATTTGCCGTGTGAGATTGTTAGGTGAGAGAAAGATAAGCCGCCGGCCACGGTTTCGTTGGAATTTTAGTACATATACTGTCAATAAATCTAGGTTTACTTTAACCCATCTGCACTAAAAATGGAATTTAGCTGGGATTTTACTAGATTTGCTCAAAGTGGGTTCATGCACAGTTTTTTTTTTTTTTGTTTATTTACCATATGCGGTGTTGCTGAAGCCGACTGAGCTGCGTGTGAATCGCAAGACAAAGTCAAAGCGGTAAAGCTAGAAACGATATCCAACAGGTCCCACGGAGTTAATTTTTGCAGAAAATTTGAGCTTTTCTCGAGGGAAAAAACTATTCATTCTCATAAAACCTTGGAGGGCTTAAGCCTAGGGAATCATTCTATAATGGTCTCACATTCAGTGTTGCACATGGTCTTGTTTTCAGTGTTTGTATTTAACTATCTTAATTATGATTAGAGATAATTAATCACAAACCCATATAAATGAAAAACCTTGTTTTTAATTTTCCTCAATATCTAATCTTTCTATTTCAGTCACCCTCTTAAATGTTAATTGCACAAAACCCGCATACGCTTCCACGTTGCGAATCCTGTGTCAACAACTATACTAGCATGGCCCATCATATTTAAATTTCTAGGTTTCCAAACACGGGTATCCTCATCCACATTTAATATTGAATTCCTCAAGGAGTTTCAGGCGAGCTCACCATGATATCAATTTCCTTATAATTATCTCAAGGACAATTTTTCAGGCCCTCCCTCGTTGTTGATTGTTAGATTGCATCAAAAGATTGCTAATCTGACTCATAATTGAATCGTTTTGTTTTCTTTGCTTTATATATTTTTATTATGTCTTCTCATGTCCAGCATACACAAAACTTGTCTTTGATGATTGTTTTATAATAATCAGGTAAATGCTAGAACTTAATTAGGAAAAGAATATCAGATCCCAGTTGCGGATACATGGCACTGTCAACCAGCATGCTGTATGACATTAGCTTAACATTAATACTTTCATTTATCACGCAATTAATTAATACCAAATGTGCAAGTTGGTAGAGGCTTATTAATGGTAGGAGTTGGAAACTTGGAATGGCTTTGAAAAACAACTTCCTGCTCCCTCTTGCAGTTTCCTTTGCTGTCTTCTTGGCAGAAAGGAGTGAAAACAAGAAGAATTTTGCCGAAAAAATGGTTATTTACATTTTAGAAGTTGAAAGCATTTAATGAATATTTGTTCGGGTAGGTGCAGTGCGATCATGTCAAGGATGATTATAAGCTTTTCTCTGCTATCTTTAATAATGCGCCAGTCTTTTGAGTATATTTGAATACCATATTCAAGTGCATTCTTTCTTTTCTGGTAATACTGTAGTACTGAGACTGAATATGATTATGGGATGCCATTGTTGAGATTAGAGATGTGCTTTGATTCAAATCATAAAATTAAATTAAATTATTTAAAAATTATAGTTTAATTTGAATTGTAAAATAGTTTAGTTTGGGTTAAAATATTCCAAACTATTTTTTTAGTTCAAATTACGATTTAGATAATTTTCAAATCGAACTGAACTAAACCATAAATCATATTTTTTTAATATATATAACTATATTTGACAAAATTTTTAAGAAATAATTAAGTGTATAACATTTTTTTTATATTTATTTTGATATTTTTTTTACATGTATATTGTATATAATTTTTATGTTTATTTTAGACACACACATATTTATATAAAATATTTTAGAAAATTATAATTAAGTTAATTTTAGTAAATGATATATATATATATATATATATATATATATATATATATATTTATTTATTTATTTATTTATTTAGAAATAAATGATTTTAAAATATTCAAATTATGGTAGTCAAATTACATATTATGTTATATATCAAAACCTAATTTACCATATCATGTATCATATCGTATGATACATCCTTTAAAAATTAAAATAATAAAATACTAATAAAATATTATAATTGACATATAATCATTTTAAAAAATATTATAAATACCGTTAACATTTTAAATTTTTTCATGTACACCTCTCATGCACTATCATTTTATCTAAATAAAATGTTTCAATTTGTATCAGTAACATATATCATATTATAGGATTGTATTGTATTATATGATACGTTTATTATATTGTATTAATCTAATATATCTTATGATACATATTATTTTTTATCTGTATTATATTGTATCGTAGGATTATGATACATATCCATACTAATAACTATGGTTCAAACTATAATTTAAATTAGACCAAACTCTATTTTTTCAGTTTAGTTTGATTTAGTTCAAAATCTAAAATGGTTTGGTTTAGTTTAAAAAAATGTAAAAAATCTTTTTTTCAGTTTGATTTGAAAAACTTTCAAATCGTATCAAACCAGACTGTACACCCCCTTAATTGAGATACTTTATTGCTTTTGACATGTATGCATAATGAAATATTTAAGTTATTGCATAACCACTTGATTATAATTAATGTATTGTTCAAATGCTGATACAAAGATGTCAACCATTAAAGAATAATATAATTAGTAAACAAAAGAATGACTATTATAGACTCATTAAAAATACAAAAATACTTTCCATAATTTTAAATATTTATTAAGTATAAATAACGCCTTTATCTCCAAATTTTATGAAATATATTTTTACCTCTGTTTTATAAAAATAATAAATTTTAAAACTTAAAACAGTCACCTATAACAATTGGAACCGGAGTAGTACAATTCTAACTGAAATGGTATCATTTACATATTTAATTATAATTGAATCAATATAATATCATTTTAACTTTAATTTCAATTATAATTGATGCAATTATAGATTTGAGATTGATCGAAGTTGAGTTAGAGTTTTTATCTTTTTAAATTAAAGATAGGGCTCATAGAGATATATTTTGAAGTTGGTGGGAGAAAATAAATTTGTTTGTTCTTTAAAGTGTAAATGATATTAATGTTATAATATTAAATAATGTTATGTGTACAAATAATGATATGTCATCAATGTGATTGAGTTGTTTAAAATTAGAGATAAAATAATATTTAATCATATAATAACATACTAACATATGTATACAAAATTATATATATTGTTTGCACATATAATTTTTTTTAATAATATTTATATATTTTATACCAACTAAAATAGTATTTGATATTAACTGTCAACTTTAAAAATGAACGCCTGTCATTTTGATATAACCCGGATGAGAAAGTGTGTGCTGACTGCTGAGCGTTGTGTCCGAGTTCTTAGCAGCAGCAAATTCAGAAAAATGATGCAGGTGGACTTTGCTGAATAAGCATCCTTACCAACTACAATTGACTTATTAATTTATATTCATAATCACAATTAGATTTCAGATTAATGAACTACCAGATTGGTCAGCAAACCGACCAAGTGGACCTCGTATCAAAGGGAATCGGGGAATAAGAAACAGAAAAAAAAAAAAAAAGAGGGATTTGACTCTACCATATAACGCTATCATTTTCTTGACAACCACTGTGATAATGCTGTAGCAGATTGTCAAATGCAAAATATATATGAGCTTTTAACATTTTATCACTTGGATCTCTATGTTTATATGTCCTGACGGCAGACAGGTATGGTCAAATAGTCTTTTGTTTAAATGCCATGTGTATGTGTTTGTATAGAGAAAAGTCTTGAACCCTAATGTAATTGAAGATAACAAAATGAAATAAACAAGTATTCTGTTAACAAAAACCTTTATGGGTCTACCCTTATTCTTGATCAGAATATCTTATCCCACTCCACTGACCACTTCGTAGGTAGAATGTAGGACCCTTTTGCCTTCTCTGGTTAATTTCTTTTATGGTTTTACTCCATTAATTGCGGTGAGAAGGAGAAAAACATCTGCATGTGCAAAACCTATATATGCATCATTTTAACTACTCATATATTGCCTTTTTTTTTTTTTTGTGTCTTGGCATAATATGGAGCAAGAGTTCGTAAACCCTAATACACGTGTTGTGGAAAAAAATAGTTTCCCAATAGAACTTTAGCAATTCATTTTCAACATTCTGTTTGGTGTCAATATCAGTATATAGGGATGTGAAAACAAGTTTTTGTAACCATTTATTTCTTGTTGGATCAGTCCGATAAGTAATGGCTATCCACAATTCAAATAGTAATTACCTATATATTGATTAGTTTCATTATTCTACCTATTGTTATGGCCTTAAAGAATCATGCGATTTTACAATATTAATGGTGGTGGATGAGCCTAATTAAGTCTTAAAACAGACATAAAGAACTTAAACAAATACGAACAATTTAAAAAGAAAGAGATGACTTATAACTTTAACATTAATTAGCTTTATTAAGAGTTTACAAATATATACAAATCCAATAGATTGATTGAATGATTAGGATTAATCATGTTAGAATAAGAATCCTAATCCTATTTAATTATCTATTTGGGTAAACAATATTTTAGAGTGTCAAGAAAGCTTGTTGACATATTTTTTTGGATTCTATTTAGATTCAAGTGTCCCACCATGGATTGGGCTTATTCAGCCCTTGAATTTTAGGCTAGCTGTGATGTTCCCTCATCTAATTGTGTGACACCCTTATCACATGAGTACGAAATTGTCATGACTTTTGAGTGTTACCATACGTAGGACTATGTCTTCACTTCCCCTTTGCTCTCTTCTGTTGATTCTTCATGATATCACTCAAGGCTTGTTTTTTTTTGTGTAACTTGCTTAATACCACATCTTTATCCTTGACTAGTTTCATTGAGTTTAGATGAATTCCACAAGACCTTGATTTAGCTAGCCACTATAGGAATGATGCATGAACTTCCATCTATTATGGAGACCATGTTGTTGCAAGACATTATGACCATATTGTATTGTCTTCTTGCAAATAGCCTATCTATCTTTATCTCTCTCAAATCCATTTTTACCTTTATGATCAAAGTTTGATGATTCACCAATTCATGAATCTTCTTTTCTTAAAATCTAAACCTCACTCTAATATCAACTATCATGACTTAAGAGAATTTGTGTAGTTTTAGATCACAAACGATGGTGGTTAGCTCTATAAGTAAGCCTAGAAACACACATAAATGACTCAAGAAAATATAGAGAACCTTCTTGATAAATAGCCCAATTCATCTTTATCTCTCCCTAATCTTTATTATTGCAATTTGAGTTTGATGTTTTGACGATCAATGATTCTTCTTTTCTTGAGATATAAACATTGCTTTGATGACTTGTATGAACCTCTAGCACAAACAAAGACGATTGGCTCTAAGTAAGCCTAAAACACACATAATAACTCAAGAAAATATGAAGAACCCAGAAAGAAGGAGATAAAGAGAAAACTCTATTGTAGTATTGAAATTATCAAAATAATAAAATGTTTGGAATGTATATAACTCTATCATTAGCTAGCTTTATATGTGAGTTTATAAATAGATTTGACAATTCAAGTCTATAAAACTCTAATAGATTGAATGATCAATATTAATCATAATATAATAAGAATCCTAATTCTAGTAGGTCATCTATTTGGGTGAGAAAATTTTTAAAGCATCTTGAAAGCTTCCTGAAATATTCCTTAGATGCTCTTTATACTATAGATTAGGTCTAATGAACTCTTGAATTCAAACTAAACATGACACTGAAGAGACAATTTTTGGTTAGGTATTGTAAGGCCAGAGTTCATAAACCTATTGCACAAATGTTCTCGTGAAAATATTTATGAAACTTTCGTGATTCCATTTCATCTTAAGTATATCTCTCACAATCTCGGGCGTTCTGCATGCATTTGATGTTCACGATACACAGATTAAGTGCCAAGAGAACCTAACCACACCGTTGTTAACAAAGTCTTCGTCTAGTGGGTCAATCAACGAAAGCAATACAATACTGGTGGACCATGTTGACAAAACGAAAAGGAAGGAATGGCTACCACGATTAAAATAAAGGTCGACAGTCAGCATAAGTTGGTATAAGAAATAAAGAAGACAGTATTTGTTTGCTGGGCGGTGAGGTGATGTCTACAAAATGGCCTTCATTTATTCATTCATGTCAGCTGCTCTGGCGACAGAAATTATCCTTTTGCCTTTGCCGAAAGCTTCCTTGTCTCACTACACATCATAAATTTTGCTCTGAACACGTCCTTGTGAAACGTTATATGTGCTATTGACTTCTACATATCTTCCAGTAAGTAATAATTTGATCTCCTCATGTCTTGTGTGTATATTTCTGGCAAAACCTGCTGAAATTAGACCCCTTACTGGCTAATCGAACTCTTTTAATTTTCATTTGCAGGTTTGATTATAATTATTTTAATGAAAATTTTTGATAGAATCAATCTTATACTAGAGGAAAGGGATGGTTGGCCTAGATCATTCAAAAGAAAGGAAGCTTATGAACCATCAAATTCAAAACCCAAAAACAAAAAAATCCATTCAAATTGACGATATACATCATTTAAAATTATATTAATGTGTCACATTCAAAAAATTACTTGATAAAAGTATTATCCATTATGGTGGTTATACCCAGGGTTTTTCCCTTTGAGGAAAAAAAAAAAAGGAAAGATCCTACTTAAACTTTAAATATAATTAGATTTAGATTTTTTTTTTTATCAGATTGTCTCTTATTTTGGGATAAAATTCAAATCACATATTTAAAATTGAACCGTTGTTGATGAAAGTAATTGTGCTAAAAAATGAACAATTTAAGCCAATAAGATATAAATGTGGGTTCCCAATCCTCAACCAGCGTTTGTAGTCCAACGGTTAGGATAATTGCCTTCCAAGCAATAGACCCGGGTTCGACTCCCGGCAAACGCAGAACAGATTTTTCCTCGAGGCTCAGACTGCTGCTTATCATTTTGTGCAATCGCAGGCCCATGATGAAACCCAGCCAATTAAAGCCTATCCATGTTTTTGCCCATTTAAAGCTCAACTGAAGGGCCAATTAGGAACCCAACTCAGCGTCGGGCCAATGCATGATATTTGGCGCAATTATTCTAGAGAGTCTAACGCCATTTTCCAAATTCTAAAGCAACTGTTAAGAGCAGGCACGTTTGTGGTCTATGTTACTCTTCCATTTCAAATATCAGCAACTAAACCCTGAACCAAGGCTTTGTTTCTTCTTCTTCGCCACTAATAAAAATGCACTGTTGTTCTTCTACCAAACTCTATTCATCAGCTTCATCTCCTCCCATCTTCTATCTCCAGGTACACTGACTTCACCACTTCTCTATGATATATTTAAAATTGTCCTCAAATTTCCAATTTTTGTTTTTGTTTTCATTTCTTTTCCGTTTAAACTTAAGTTTTAGCATGCATGCAAGCACTATTTATATTATAGGTAGTAGTATTTGTTTTTTCTTATTGTATTGTAAATGAATCAAGTGACAATGCAGGGTTCTTCATCAGCTGCTGGTAGGAAGTTTTCGAAAGATTGTTTACATCCTCAGTTGCTGTCCTCTTCTCCATTGCCTAATCCCTTTCTTCAACTTAATAACTTATCAAACGCTTTACTTCACAAAAACAGCTCATTTAATCTACCTTCAAGAACGTATAGAGGAACTATATCAGCTAAATCTTGGGACCTTGGTAGATTCTTGAAAACATTATATTTTTTCAACGGGCCCCCATCTCCAGCTAAGGTATACATATCACGAGAATGTTCAAGTTTCAATTTCGATAATTGCCATGTTGATATTTGTTTGTTTTAACTGATGGGAATTTGTTGTTTGGAAAGTTTGTTGAATTCATAATTGACAAGTTATCGAGTTCGTTGCCCCAAGAACCAGTGAAGAAGATGGAAAATTCAGGAATTGTGCTTGTAGCTGGAGCTACTGGTGGTGTAGGCAGAAGAGTGGTTGGTATTTTGCTGAAAAAAGGGTTGCCTGTACGAGTGCTGGTAAGCTGGTCTTATATCTTTTTATGTTGTTTGCCTTTTGAAGATTTTACTAAGGAAAAGCCGCCTATGTAAATGATTAATTTGTTCAGGCAAGAAATGAAGAAAAGGCAAGAAGGATGTTGGGTCCCGATGTTGACTTGGTAAGAATGCAACCAATATAAATTCAAATTCCCTTTATATCGATGCTTTCCCCCTTGCCAGATATAATAGTAGTTGCATTTTTATTTGTAGTTCCACTCTAATTCTGTTGATTGTAGTGTAATCTCCAAACTTTATTCTGATATGCATATTCACCCTTTTTTGGTGATTGATGGTTTGGAATGTTTCTAGTTCATGCTTGCTCATATGGCTTTGAGTATCTGAACCAAGTGATGCAATTTTTCACAATTTTCCTTGAGACCAACTATTCTTGTTTACATGGAATATCAGGTTATTGGAGATATTACCAGGGTTAGCACATTAAAACCTGAGTACTTTAAAGGAGTGAGAAAAGTCATTAATGCTGTTTCTGTGATCGTTGGCCCAAAGGAAGGAGACACTCCTGAAAGAGCAAAATACAGCCAAGTAATACCTCAAGCATTTCAATGTGGCACTCACATGGTCTTCCTGTTAATTTACTTTTATGATTGAAAGATAGCCTGCTACATATTCCACTTGTGAGTTCCTCTCTTCCAAGTTCCATGATATTCAAACATTTTGCTGTGCAGGGAATCAAGTTCTTTGAACCAGAGGTCTGAACCAACTGCTATCTTGTGTCTCTGGAGTCAGATCTGTTGATTGCTAAGAGTTCAATACAGAACTTCATCTGCTTTTACCATTTAATTTCTCAGTTGAAATGACATATTTGTTACTGTGATACTTCATTTGATTGATAAAAACAGATCAAAGGTGATTCGCCTGAAAAGGTTGAGTATTTGGGGATGAAAAATTTGATTAATGCTGTAAAGGGGAGTGTTGCACTTCGAAGTGGGAAATTAATATTTGGATTTGAAGGTACATTATTTAGTCAATGCTAATTTTTGATTAAATTCTTTGCATGCTTGCATCTGTTTAATTACTTCAACCATTTCTTTATTTCTAAATAAATTCATTGTGAAAATGAACACTAAAGAAACAAAGTGGTTAGTTAGGGTGGGGCAAAAGATATGGCATACAATAGCACAATGGGAAGAAAAGTTCATGAAGCTACATATGGTCATTTTTCCATCCTAACTACACCTTGGGTATTTACGAGCTACCTATGGTTTTTGTAGTAATTGAAAGTCATTTTCAACAAGTCTATCCAAATTGGTACTGAAAGGATATATCGTGTGAAATTGGTTAATATGTGCATCCAACATGAAAATCACTATTTTTTATACGTTTTGGTGCTCACATGTATTTCAATTGAGATTTTTTTTTACTTGGTTGCTTGCTGCAGATGATAGTTTTAAAGAACTCCCTTGGGGTGCTTTAGATGATGTTGTGATGGGGGGCGTTAGTGAAAGTACATTTCAAATTGACCATACTGGGGGTGAAAATGGTGGACCAACAGGGCTTTTTAAAGGTTTGTTCTTGTCATACCTCATTGCCTACAATGTGTTTTGGTGTAGTTTAGTAGAACCATGGTCATATCATAGTAATCTTTCTTTGTCTTATACTTTTGAGTGTCTACTTCAGGTGTTGTTTCCACAGCAAACAATGGTGGCTTTACAAGTATCAGAACAAGGGTAAACTGGAATCTTTTTCTCTTACCTTATCCATGTCCTTGCTATGTATGCATCACCTTTTTTTTTACCTGTGCTATTTTAGATTAATGTATCAATAAGAGGGCTCATTTATATTCTTTACCATTTGATTAATTTCATGATTCTGATAGATAACAACATCCTGTGAAACTAAGTAATATGGTTTTACTCAATTTAAACCACTGTAATCTGATTTTATGTAGCTGTAAAGTGAGTATCATGGTGTATTCAAATTAAAGTTTTGTGAAAAACATCCATCTGATATTTTTTAATATCAAACTAATATTCTGAACTTGAATTTACTCACAGCATAAGAATGGTTTTTTTGTCAGCAATTGGACAGAGGTGTTAGTTTTAATGTTTTTTATGAGGCCATGCTTGCTTGGTTTTAGAATTAGCTTGTATCATGTAATGATGACACTATCCTGTTTTGGAAAAAATTTACTTTTTGGTTTCAGAATTTTTCTGAGCCAGAGGATCTTTCTGCTTATGATGGTTTGGAGCTACGTATAAAAGGTGATGGCCATCGGTATAAACTTATTGTTCGCACTAGTCCTGATTGGGATACCATGGGTTACACAGTGGGATTTGACACTGTGGAAGGCCAGTGGCAATCTGTAAGTAACACTATATGATTATTGAATTAGGGGTGAATACATTCTTTCTTATTCGGTTGTCTGTTCCAGGTACGGTTGCCATTCTCTTCTTTGAGGCCCATATTTCGAGCACGAACTGTACTAGATGCTCCACCTTTTGACCCTAGCAATATGGTGTCATTGCAGGCATGTTTTGTGTTTACTATATTCACTACATTTGGCTTGTCAGTTATTACTATACCCCTTACATAATTCTAAAATTTTCAGCTCATGTTCAGCAAGTTTGAATATGACGGGAAATTAAATCCCACTTTTGTAGAAGGGGGATTTCAGCTTCCAGTATCGAGCATACGTGCTTATATAAAGGAACCTATCACTCCAAGGTACATATATATTATCTAGAGTTGCTTATCTTTTATGTGATTGAACATGGTTATATACTAGCCAGGCATAAGTGTTGTGTTAAATTTCTCTTATGGGTGCATCACTTGTAGGTTTGTCCATGTGAGTTCTGCAGGGGTTACCAGGCCTGAAAGGCCTGGACTGGATCTTAGCAAACAACCTCCTGCTGTACGCTTGAACAAGGAGTTGGATTATATTCTCACATTTAAGTTGAAGGTTGGATTCTACTCAAAATGTGTAGTATAACTACTACGCCTTTACTTGTAAAGAGGCCTACTAATTTTATGAACTTCAACATTTCCAAATCGCTGTTTACAAATTAAAAGCTGAGTTTTAAAACTTAAACTGGTTATTGAAATTCAGACACACCCCATTTGCCAATCTAAAAATATCTGATCAGGGGAAGTATATACTTGAAAGAAAATATGGAAGGCGATGAACTCTGAACTACACTATGTGAGATGTATCTTGTGTTCAGGTTAGAAAAAATAAAGTTATGACCAGTATGTGTTTAGACGCGAAAGTTTGGAGTTTGTGACATGAATTAACTATGCTCTTCCTGCCTGCTGTGTTATGAACTGAAGCAAATATCTCTTTTTATTGCCAGCTATCTTGGTCCTCTTCTTTGAATTATATAACTATGTGTAGTTGTCAAACAGGGGGAGGATTTAATACGAGAAAGTGGAATCCCATATACAATTGTAAGGCCTTGTGCATTAACTGAGGAGCCTGCTGGAGCAGATCTCATTTTTGATCAAGGAGACGACATAATGGTATTAACTTTTTCTAGGGCCATGAGTATTGCATCATTGTTTTACATTAATCCGGATATTGCTTCATTTCTCATTATTCACACATCACAAAATTTAAAAATGATGCTAACTTTCTCTTTGAAGTTGAAAACTTTGGAATTTTTTCTTGAATCCCCCTTTAACACAACCTTTTCTGTTCAATTTATGTTTTTACAGGGAAAGATATCTAGGGAAGAGATTGCTCGTATATGTATTGCTGCCTTGGACAGTCCATTTGCATGTGATAAAACGTTTGAGGTTATACAAACTTATTGTACATCATAAAGTGCTTAAGTCCTGCCTGGCTGCCCTGTCTATTAATAGTACATGATGATATATAGCTGTGAAATGGTTACTGGCTTACATTATTCTTTGTATTTCTTATGCCCCTCTGTTCTGTTGCAGGTTAAGAGTACCGTTCCATTTAGTGAACCCTTTACAGTTGACCCTGAAAACCCACCCCCAGAAAAGGACTACAACGTCTATTTCAAAACCTTGAAAGATGGCATTACCGGAAAAGAAAGTTTGGAACAAAGTCCAGTACCTGTCTGATGCTCGCATGTGGAAGGTCCTCCTTCAACACTATACCTTGTAAGTACAATTCTCCCATATATAATTTTTGAGCAAAACATTTCTTCTTCAAATTATTTGTCATATTTTATGCTTGTAATGGATGCCAACGCAATATATTTTGCATAATTGTCTTGTTGCTTCTGCACTTATTATGACTCATTATAATCAATATTCTGTCTGGATATTCGATTGCAGGAATATTTTCTTACAGCGGTACACCATCAGAGCTGCTTAAAAGAGAACATAGGTTAAGAAGAGAAATTCAGCATCACTAGGTTAATGTTAGTTGATGTAAACATTGTAAAATAAGTTGGTTATGTAGAAACAAGTTATATCATGTTTGGCATGGTGATAGGTAATGCTCTGTACATTTTCATGTATACATAAGCATGATAATGCTGAAATGGCAAAATTCCAAAACATCATATTTGCTCTTTCATTTCCTTTAATTTCTTGGCTTCATTACGTGCAAAAGATCAGAAAATGTAAAATATGAAGAAGCTTATTGTTAATTGGAGTAGCAAATGTATAATAAAATGACTGGTAGTTGGTTGTTGTAGAACAAAATGAAACCAATTTTATGAGTTAAAGAACAGAAGGAGATTTTTCTTGGACAAAACAGCTGTCTTGTCCCAAGAATCCAGACATATCTCATCTGCATCTGCATGATTCTCTCATCTCCATATGGCCATATCCGTACGTGACTCTTCATCTCTGCACTTTTCTTTCACATCTAACTAAACTACCCTTTATTTTAAATTCAACATCAACCTCTACCAATGAAACCAGAGCAAAATGGCAAAGGAAATTGAAAATGGTTAAGTATTTTTCCTACTTAAAGATTCTTAAGAATTAATTATTGTTGTTTCCAACATTTAGAACACGGGAGAAAGTCAGATCATGATTCAACGCAGCACAGGCATTGTCCCTACAACAAAATTAATGACAGTAAAATTCGAAGAATATTAATTTTAACCATCACAATGCATGTAGTTTTCTTAGATTTTCCCGTAGGGAGAGAATTGAAGAGAGACAAAGATGGACAGTTGAGTGTGAAAAGGGGAGCAGCAATGTAGGACTGTAGAGGTTGTCTGCATAAGCTGTAAAAGACTGCATTGAATTTCGGCCACCCACTCATGCACCTTGTTATCCTAAATGAGTAGGGAATCTGCAGGTGTGTGATGCTGGAAGATGGATGAAGGTACAATTTGGATCATTTAAAAGCCTGCTTTGCATCAACAAGTATTCCAGCTGGTGTTTTAAAGAGTTAAGCTAAGACAGACAATGGAGGTGGCTACACTACCCAAGTTCTTGGATTCCCCAACCTGATTGCTACATTTTGCTGGCTACTTCTATTTCTTGCATGCATACTTTCCACTCTTGTAGGACCCACTTGTATATTCCCCATATAAGATGATGCTGTAATATGACCATAAAATTGCTTTATTGATAATAGAATGATCAATTTTGAACAAAAATCTGAATTAAACTAAAACAGAAAACAAAAAATTTGAAATTTGAAGGAATTGAGTTTGAAAAAACAAAGAAGATCATACAAAGTCCAAAGGAGATGATTTTAATTATCTTGTCATTATGAAAACAATGCTATAATGGTTGACACCACAGCACTTTCCAATTATTATCATTTACTGTATTATTCCATTGTACATTAATATTAACTTGAAATTAACCCTTTTCGTATAAATCATAAAATTATACGTAAATATTTAATTAAATATAAAGATACTATTAAACAATTTTAAATTAAGAATAATATAAATTTAATCATATAATAACATAATATGTTGAGTTATTACTCATGTTCAGATCCATTTCTCACACACCTAATTAACTTTATAAAGTGAAAATCAATTCCTAAACAAAATGATTTACACTGCATCAAAACCAATAAAATCAACCTTCTTTACAGATCCCTCAAACCATCTAGGGTTTACTTTTTGCATGGAATATTCATCATCATCTAGATTACTTTATTTTATATTAGTTTGGTGTGATAGACATTTTCTGTAATGATTTCAATTTTCAAGGAAGCATAAAATAATCTGTAGTATGTAAAACCTTGTACTGCACTAACTTGAATCAAATCATGGCTGGACCAGAGACGAACCAAAAACCTTGAATTTTTATATATCCGAAACTACTGTATTCATTTTCATTTCTATGTATTTTCATAGCATGGTAATTTATAAGCTGCAAATCATAATTGGTTTTAGCAGTTGAATCCTGGTAATGGAACACTTTTCCAGCTGACATATCTGAACAGTATTCATAATTCATCCATCAAAAGAAATAATTATACAATTACAGATTAGTGCAGAGAAACTAGAAAAGAAAAGCAGATGAAAAATGAAAATAAAAATATGTATTTCCAATATATATAAAGATAATGGATATATACATTATCCAGCAGCAGTGCGAAGAATCGAAAAGAAAAGTTAGAGCAATATTTGTATTGTACTTTAACCTGCAGCAGCTTCAACTTTGTCTCTCAGTTAAATTAGCAGCAAGAAAATCCCTGCAGCCAAAGAAGAAAAGCATTAACAAACAAAAAGATTGAATAAATCCCAATTTGGAAAAATGAAAATAGTTAATAGTATTAATTACCATTTTGAAACAAGCTTTATGTCTTCTTTTTGTACGAGGATCCATAACATTTCTAAGCTTTGCAAACATTTCTTGTTCAGTGAATATTCTTCCTGGGGAACTCACGAATGCGCTTCTTCTAATAGGAGGAGACCACAACCCGCTTTTCTCATAATCGAAGTCAAATTCATAAGCGTCAAAGAACTTCTGGAGGAGTCGGTCAGATACAGACTTTGAAACCAGTTGAATCTTAGAAGAGTCGGGCTGTGAAGGCGAAGAAGATGAAGAGATTTCAGAGTTTGGCATTGACTCAAAATCAGGACGGAACAAGAAGATAATGATATACTGGAATTGGGAAGGCAAGGCTTTTATTTACAGAGAGAAAATGTGAGAGATTAGTGGATCAATTGCGATAAAGACGTGTATGGCTGTATGCAATCATGGAGAAAGAGAGAGAAAGAGAGAGAGAGAGAGATCGTGGGTAGCATAACTAATGGCTGGCTTCTTTTACTTGGTGTTTTGAATTTCAGGTGATATGCTAAGTTTAGATTTCAGAGGAATTGAATTTGAACCTCCCAAAGTTTTTGGCTAGCCACTCCTCCTACTTTAAATTGCGTGTCTTTTCAGACCAATATTAAGAAATTTTACCCATGTTCAAAGTATCGTAAATATATGTATGCCTATCACTAGGCC
The DNA here is from genome assembly GCF_011075055.1 of Mangifera indica. Lineage (NCBI taxonomy): Eukaryota > Viridiplantae > Streptophyta > Magnoliopsida > Sapindales > Anacardiaceae > Mangifera > Mangifera indica. The sequence goes on along the minus strand of NC_058148.1, from coordinate 14,288,453 downwards.
AACCCACTATATCCCGCGCAAGCTTGGTTGAAAGGGCAAATTTTCATCTTAAGTTTTCAAAAGAAATGACCTCACCCGTAATCTATGCAAATTTTTTCAAAGAAGAATCCATTCAAACTAAATCACTATTTTTGGGATCAAACGGATCATATTGAGGAATATAAACTCTGAATTCAGGAATCAACTTCACAATTATTAAATCAAATAAATTAAAAGTTTAATTTTTATATATTCTTATAAGAGATTTAAATTTATACTATCCCATATATAATTTTTTTTTTATCACTTATTAATAATCACTCATCATCTATTATTATTTGTGAATTCCCATCAACAAAAAGATAAGAAAGACTTCTGCCATATATTTTTCATTTTTCTCTTATTTCTATTTTCTGTTTTCTCCTTTATTTTTTTATTTTCTACAATTTTGATCCATTGACTTAGGCAGAATCTTCCATCTAACCTCGTGGGACAGATCCAGAATCAAAACCTCTATACATTCTGTATAGTATTCTATCAATATATCTATCATCAATGATTGATTTGGATTATATTAACCATTAAAAGCTTTACGTCTGTCGAAGAACGATCTGTTCATATCTAAGACTGTATTAAGTATCAATCAATAGTCAAAAAAATAGGAATTTGATTCCACAGGCTTGTTAATATCATCAAAATTATTGGTGATGATATAAGTATTATTATCGAGTTGACCCACATGGTGGGGAACTGTAGAGCTTAACCAAATTTTGATAATGGTGGCCAGCGTTGGCAGATTCTGCACTTACATGGAAGAATCAAAGGTGTTATAACTTGTCTCCATTTGCTCCGATGCATTTTCCCTCATGCACAAATCAGAAATCCAGCCTTTTTTTACCTCACCATGCGCAACTTGTTTTTAGGGAAGGACCTGCCCTTGTTCAGGCTGGGGACATCACCAAGTACCCAACTCAAAAGGAAGAAAGGAAAATGGCCAAATGGGCCTGGATAGTTTCATTCCTTGGCCTTGATAATTTGATGTAGGTTGGTCTGAATTTTGAAGGATCTGCTCTAGTTTTGATGACTTAGGATGATGTTTACGGCAAATTAAAAAGCAGATATCTTCTGCACAAAGGTTCCCATACCTAACTTTACCAGAATTTCTTGGATGAACCAGCACTGTCACTAAGGGAGACTAGAAAAAATGAGAGGAATAGTGTCTAGTTACAGAGATTGTGGCCACCAGCTAGCTTCCACATCCACATTGACGACTAGAAAAAAGGAAAAGAAAATATTATTATCAAGTACAGTTATCCAAGAGTTGAATCGATCAATCAATAGCAGTTCCCACTGGCCCGACCTTTACCATCTTTTTTTATGTCAATTAGATTAGACGTTTGTAAAGGGGAATGGCTCTTATATTCAGTTTGCCAAATCAAATGCAGACTCGAAAATGCAGAACATTTTGAATCAGATTGGGAGGGCGACGACTGAAAGTCTTAAACCCAAGAGAACAGGGAGAAATGTTGGGCTATGAGTCGGACTTTGCATAGGTTTTAAAGGGAGGCTCAAATATTGCTTGTGCTCTGGGCTTGGGCCAGAGTTTAAAAAAACACTTCTTCGTTGTCCATAATCACCCCAGCTAAATTGTCGATTAAAATCACTAATAAGAAGTTTTTAAACCCATGCGTATTAAATTTAAAAAATTTAAAATTTATTTTATTAAATAATTATTATTAAATTTTTTTATTAAAAATAAGAATAAAATTTATTATTTTTTTATAAGTTTTAAAATTAACAGTTTTATCTTTGTTCGAAGTTTTCTAACTTTAAAAAATTATATTCGTCTTTTCTAAATTTAGGATTTTTTTTAACTTGTCTAACTACCATCTCTAATTTGACAATCTTCTCTCTCTTTCTTAAACTATTGGTTGACATACGGAAAAAGATTTGGAGATCGCGACGATTAGAGATCTCTTCTCTGACAAAATAATCGTCTCTTTGTTAATGTCTCAAAATTTGTTTTCGTGTATTGGTCAATTGTTTAAAATGAAGAGAAGAAGTTGTCATCATTAGAGATGGTGATCGGAGAAGTGGGAAAAAAAACTTAAAATTAAAAAAAAAAATATAATTTTTTAAAGTTAAAAAACTTTAAGTAAAAATAAAATTATTAATTTTTAAATTTTATGAGAAAACAGTATAATAAATTTTATATTTTTTAAAATTATTAATAAAATAATAATTTTATTTCTTTTATTAATAAATAATTTTAATAATAATTGATTTATGAGTAAACTTGGAATCTTTTAAACTCTGAAGTATAAGTTTGGAAATATGTCAAAACTTCAAATAGAAATAATCCTCGGGCCTCGTAAATACTCTAATAAATGAAAATGTGGATTATCAGAGAAAATTCTCAATGCCAGCCGAAAAAGGCGTTCTCTAATATTGATTGGGTTTGGAGTCCAGCTGAGCAGACCAGACCAGACGAGACCGGTAAGTCTCTAACATCAGACAAGTCTTTGTGAACTGTCAAAAAATAAATCAATATATAAATAAATAAATCAGAAAACGCTTTTTTCTTTGGCAGACGGATCTCACTTAACAACTCGCAGCCAACTGTATCTTTGTTATTGTACTGTTGTTATACAAGCACTTCTTCTTGTTCATCTATGGCTGGCTTCAGAGCTGAAGATGACTATGATTACCTTTTCAAGGTAGTGTTGATTGGTGACTCTGGTGTTGGCAAGTCTAATCTGCTTTCAAGGTTCACTAGGAACGAGTTTAGTCTCGAGTCTAAGTCCACCATAGGTGTTGAGTTCGCTACTCGTAGTTTGAATGTTGATGGCAAGGTCATCAAGGCTCAGATTTGGGATACTGCTGGCCAAGAAAGGTTAGATTTTTACATGTTTTTTCACTCTAATTTTGCTTTTTTCTGATATGGGTATCCTCTGTCCTTTTAAATTATTATAGTTTAGTTTTTTTACTAGGTGCGTGATCTCAATTTGACAGGGAGGATGTGTATTGTTGGATATTTTGGGTTTTCGTTGGTTTAGTTTTTTATGATCTGGGTAGTTCATGTTATTTGTTTTAAAAATTTGGTCTTTTGCCCAGTTCAGATAGCAGTCATATGGATAGAAATTGAAAATTATAATTTTGAAGATTTGAGGTAATGTGGTGCTGGCATCCAAACGCTCGAGTTAGATGTAAAGTTCGGGGTAATAGTGGTGCTTTTGCTTTTCGTTGATCTGAAAGGTCCAGGTTTTGTTGCAGTTAAATTGTGATCTTTAGTTAGAGTTTTTGTGATCTTCCGAGGTTTGGGCAGCTGAGGGTCAAATATTTTGGGTTGACTGGATTGGTTGCTTGATCTCTGCTGTATGCTGTATTATTATCGTGATCAGGGTAATTTTTAAGTTCTTATTAGACATGGATATGTTTGTGCAGAAGCTGTTTTGAATTTGTTACACTCTATGTGCCTCAGTGCAGAATCTGATTTATGTGATACTCGTTACAAGCTTGAGTCATATATTGCACCCTTGCATATTTTTGTGGTCAGTAGTTCATGTAAGTAGATTTATGTACTAGGTATCTATAACTTTGATGTTGTAAGTCACAATACCCAATGATTGATGCTCAATTCAAGTTCATGTCCTTCTGTTGATGGTGATATGTCAAATTGGCCTCTTGGCTTGATTCTGTGAAATTAGATTCTTGGTGTTTGGAGTTTCTCTCTGTATGTATAGTTTTTTGTATTGTCTTCATTTTTGCATTATGTTTGTTGCACATATCCACAAAAGGTTGATTATTTTGGCATGGGAAAGAGAATGGATATTCACACTGAATACTCTTGATGTATTCAGTTAAGTGCTTGGTGTGACTTGATTAAAACTGGATTGCAAGAATTAAATGTGAGATTCATCATTATTAGAGAACCATCATTTTTACATGGAGGATCGGTAGAGAAGACTTAAATCTTCTGTTGTTTTAGCCTTTAGTTTTCAATTCGTCATCGTTAATGCCTCTCTTTGCTGAAAAAGTAAATTGAATTTAAGGATGAGAAGAATGGTTTCAGATTGAGAATTTTAGTATTATAGAGTGAATGAAAGAGTTTCAATTAACTGAACTTTGTTTTCCTTGATGGCAAATTCCATTTTTACCACGGAACTCTGGTTATGTCCAAAGAACATTTATTTTTCATTTAAAATCAAATCAGAAACTTTACCTTCTCTACTTGGCTTGTTTCAAGAATTTTTATTGGAAATGGTTTAGGAACTTGGAGGCTTGAGTTTCTCCCTCAAATTCTGCTCACATATTATTCACTTTCTCAAAATTTCAGCTGAGAGTTATTCCTGGTCCCATTTTTAACCCCATTAAGCATTCTGTGATTGCAATCACTATAAACACACCACCCCTACTTATCTATAGATTGTATCGTGACTTTCTGCACTGCTGCAACCCATGTTTTGATTTCAGTGACCACCATAACCTCCCTAAAAATTGTGGATCTGTTTCACTTCCAATTCAACTTCTATTTCTCAATTGAGTATCATATGACTGGTGCTACACCCACAACTGTAAGACAATTCTGCATCAATGCCATCACCATACTGATTATAGCACACTAAATTTTATACCTCAATCAACCACGTTTTAGACCATCACCAGGAACATTTTTTCCCTTCATCCCCTTCTATTAGCTTCTCTATCACCATTCCTAAAACATTTTCTAGAGCAAATTAATTTACTTGGAAATGAGAAGAGTTGGTGGCATGTAAATCCATTATTTATTATTTGGAGTACTTGGAGGAAAAGAAGATGACATTCTTTACGAATTTCTTTGTCTGGACATTAGGTTCTACATCCTTTGTAACTTGTGGTCCCTTTTCACTTTTTCAATTTTCCTGGAATTGCTGGACTACTAATTAGTAAACCTTGATTTTTCATTTTAAATAATTACATTTTTATTTTTGGAGTTTCACTTGTATGCATATTATGTTATTAGTTTTTGTAACTGATTGATGCTTTAAATTTACAGACAAAAGGCATGTTAGCTAAAGGCAATTGAAGGAACTTCCACTATTATGAGTTTTGTAATCTAATAATCTTGTCTCCAACCAATGTAAATGCTTTTGGTTAGTTGACTGGTATTTCAAGTGTTGGTACTAATCATGTGCAGTTGTTTCTATGTGAACTGACAGGAATTGTTATCTAGATGGAAAGAGCTGACATTTAATGGGGATCACAGATTAGGTGCAATTGGCTATCATTGATTTATGTGTATTGAATTATATTGGATGTCAAAGAGACAATATCTCCATTTTGGTATCGAGTTGGGCTCAATAAGTTAGCCACTATCAATGCTGTGGTTAAGAAATTAATAATGGTATTCTAAATAGTATTTTTATTCATGAATGATGAGAAGATTGGGTTTGATATAAGGTCGACATATAGGTTGGTTGGTTAATGATACCCATTTGGGTTTACAAATTTATTCTTGCTTATAAATGAAGTTCTTTGTTTTTGTTGTTATGTTTACCTTGGTCTGACTTTGTTGAGTTTTGAAGTCAATGTCTTCACTTTCAATCTGTGTCGTGTGAACTCATCTCTTTGACTTCACAGGTACCGTGCTATAACTAGTGCTTACTACCGAGGTGCTGTTGGTGCCCTTCTGGTGTATGATGTCACTCGACACTCCACTTTTGAAAATGTAGAAAGGTGGTTAAGGGAATTGAGAGATCACACAGATCCCAACATTGTGGTCATGCTTATTGGTAACAAATCAGATCTTCGCCATCTTGTTGCTGTCTCAACCGAGGATGGAAAATCTTTTGCTGAAAATGAATCTCTCTTCTTTATGGAAACTTCTGCCCTTGAGGCTACTAATGTGGACAATGCATTTGCTGAAGTGCTGACTCAAATCTACCGTATTGTGAGCAAGAAGGCTATGGAGACTGGTGATGATGGTGCTGCATCTGTTGTACCCACTAAAGGTGAGAAAATTGATGTGAGTAAAGATGTTTCTGCTGTTAAGAAAGGTGGCTGCTGCTCAAGCTAGGGTTTTGAATTATTTTGAATGGATTTGGCTCCTTTGTCTGGCCGCATCTGTTCTCTCCACAACTTTATTGTGTAAAATTTTCGAAAAATAGCCAACAGTAAGAGATAAGGCATGGATTATTTTTTCCTTCATATTCACAAATTTTTTCCCGATGATTGTTGTTTTTGGCTAAGAGCTTAAGTAGGAGAAGCAAATTATAGTTGCTTTTGGTTAGATATTGAGTGGAGATTAAAAAAGTTGCAGTAAGAAATTGTTGATCTAGACTCAGATTCTGATTCACTCATGTCATTTAGATCTTTTTAGTAAGTTATTTGTTATGTCACTTGTGAACTTAAGCAGAGTGCGACTTCTGAACTGTGCAATGTGTGTTAAAATGTGAATGGTGTTTGGTTTGACGGGCTGCAAGGGTTTTAAGAACCAGTTGAGTTCTAATGTTTATACTATAAGGATCATGTTTATCTTGATACTTATCACATGTTAGTTTATTGGGTATTCTATTTTTGTCATGAACATGATTGAGTATTGCAGATTACTGACTTTGTTACTTGATGCCCAAACCAGAATATGTGAATATCGAAGTACTGTTCAGTGTTCTCGGCAGACTCAAACATCATTCATCATACATAGATTTTAAGTATGCATATTTGTAATGTTTAATAAGAAGACATAAGCATCATGTTTGCCTTGACGGGTCATTTTGAACATGTTTCCTTTCCTTTCTTTCGAAAATGGTATCCATTTGTCTCATCAACTTGGAATCTCTGTAATATATGCTCAAAATGACATAAATTTTACCAGAGCAAGATGAGTTCTCTTTCTGTTTTAGTGGGCATATGCAGACTTAAAGAGTTTTGTTTGACCAAGCATTGTGGATATTTCTGAAGCTGACTGGGAATTGACAGTTGCTCATTTAAGTTCCATATCTTCTTCAAACTACCCATGGGGGCGTCATAAATTTTCCCACTAGCAGCTAGCTATATGGCAGTAATCTTGATTTAGAACTTTCTAGTATATCCCTATACAATAATGGATAAGGAAGAAGACAATCAAACTTCTCTTTTAACTATGAATATAATAAGAAAACTTCAACTTTAATATCTGCTGCTGCAACCACCCCTTGGATTTTAATTGAATAAATCTCACATTAAATGAAAACTGAGGTGTGAGCTGCTGTAGTCATCAACTAAAAGTCAAAGTTCTGGATCGATTAGACTTGAGGTTGGCCAATCATATGAGCCACATCCTATCTATCACGCACTTTTGGAAATCTTATACAGAGATGGTAAATTTGTATAGACAGAGAACTGGTTCAAAATTTGAAGACTGAAATTTCAACAAAATAATATCTTGACACTCTTGAACGATTTTTAGTTCTCGCAGATAAAATGTTAACAGTGATCTGCTTCACCATCCACCTTGGTATTTCTGGAATTGTAATCTGGAAGCTGACAAAAATTATCGAGTCCGGACGCCCGCCAAACCCAACTCATCCCATTTTCCAGGATCTTTCTGAAATGCAGACGATTCAGAAATTTGACAAGAAAAAGGACGGCTATGTTGCAAAGTACAAGAACACCACGACATAATTTGGAATCGGAGGCTTTATTTTTATTCATTTACTACACTGAAATCAAGGCGGAGAAATGTGTTTGATAAATAAAAATAACTTTAAAATTATAAAATCAAGAAAAAAAAATAGTTTTTTGATTTTTTTTTCTGCTATCTTGTAGTGTACGGTACGCACACCTTTGAATCATTTACCAGCGGACGCGTGTCAGCAGATCTGGACCTCCGGTCCGACATTTCTATGACGAAACACCGAGGAACACTCCGGTAACTCGCCAAGATCGGCGAACAGCGACTCATCCTCTTCTCTCATAGGGAAAAACATTGCCACGTCGGACGAATCGCCGACAGTCCTCTCTGTAAAAATCGGACTCTCTAAAACGGTGGACGTGGTGGTTTCCATCTCGCTAAACCACGTGAATTCATCGGCGCTGGCGGATATAAGAGCGTGATCATCAGCGAGATCCGAGAACTTGTCCTCGGCTTCACGCTCTGGTTCCGGATCGGGCTGAGGCTCCGGTTTGGCGTGCTTGGAATTGGAGTGGTGGCTTCTAGAAAGTAACGGCCAAGGGTGGTTGTGGTCGCAAGAGTAGGTGATGAGTAGCATGCTGGGATCCACACTGCTTCTCTCTACTTGCTTTCTTGCCGGACAGCCTTTCGAGCTACTACATCTATAGTATCCTCTGAAATTTTAAACAAATAAAAATTACAACTTTGGTCAATTGTACAAGATTTTAACTTGAAGTTGAAGATACTGACCTGGGATAAGGGGAGCCTTTGATGGGTTTCTGGCCATACTTCCTCCATGCCCAGGAATCAGACGGCGGAGCGCCGTCACCTTTGAGCTTTGAACCTTCAACGTCCTTGATCGGTACTGATACAACTCTCTTTTGCATGGCTCGCCTGCTGAATCAAACGACAAATTCTATTGATATTACTGATACTCCTTAAGCTGAATACATACATGTATATATATATATATATAGAGAGAGAGAGAGAGAGAGAGAGAGAAAGAGAGAGAGAGAGAGAGTTAGAGAGTTAACCTTTTCTTGGAAGAGAGAGCAGATGGGGTCTTCATGTCGTTGAACGAAGAAGAAGGAGGAGATTCGGAGCCACACTCTGGTGTATTATCTTCCTCCTGTTCACCGACAAAGCGATTGTTGGAGATGAACCTCGATTGCATGATCAATAAAAAGTAGTGTTGATAAAAACCTTGAGTTTGTTTTTTATCTTAAAAACTGAAAAAGAGAGAGGAAGAAGAAGAAGAAGGAGGAGAGATTGAGGAAGATGATGAAGGGAGGAAGGAGGGTGTTTAAAAATAAGGCATCATGTTGACAGATGGGTTAAATTGAGGGATTAGTTTATGAAGGACGTGCAAGAAAATCTGATAAATAATCAACTTGATTGATTTCCATTTCCCACTTTTCTAAATTTTGTTTACTTCCCAATCCAACTACTTAATAATTCCATCATGCCACCCTCACATTCCAGTATTCTAATCACTCTTTTTCAAATTTTTAATTTTCTTTAATATTTAAGTTTGGAGTTGCCTTTATTTATTAAATTTCCCATCTTTTTTACTTTATAATTTAGAATACAACAAACTTGTGTTAAAAAAAGAAAGAAATTCTAGGTTTTGTCAATAGTCTCTATGTTTCCTTTTGGGGTTTTTCTTTTTTCTTTTTTCAAATAAATTTACCATTAGTTTATGGTATAGTTGTGTTAATTAAGATGCAAATGTTACATGATTCAAAATTTTATATATTTGTCCCAACATTCCAAAGTGCATAATAATGGTAAAATAAATTGGTGAATTAAATAAGATGCAAAATATTGAATAATGGATGATGACTAACGGGTACTAATTATGAGGCGTCATTATTTGATTCAATGAAATTATGTGTACCCAATATTGAATATTTAATTGAGATTCAGTCAGAATTATATAATGATAGATTATCTATATATTCAATTAAGTATACAAAATGAGTCCCTATAACATTGCTCTATATATGATTTAATAATTTAATTGTTTATTTTATTTTCATTTTAAACTTGCTTAATTATTTAATGACATGTCAATACGATAATGTCTATCTGTTAGTGCAATAGGTATTACTTTGAAGGGCCGTTTGGTTTTCAATTAATAAAAATTACTTTGATAATTTATCTTTTATTACTTACATTATTATGTTTGGTTTATCAGTAATAAAATATTACAATAATCTTTTATCACTAATGTTAATATGATAGGTAATAAATATGATAATCTGATTACCATCTACACATTAGGTATTACCAAGGTAATCTTAATTTTATTATAATTATATTTTATTTATTAATTTTTTAGAATAAAAATAACTACATTTTCAACTAATACGACAAGTAATATAAAAATATTTTAAAATAATTATATTCAAGGGTATTTAAGTAAAAAAAATTACCAGTATTCTTTATTACCTTTAACCAAACACAATAATTATTTATATCTATCAAATTTTTTTAAAAATAATAATTATTTATACTCCATAATCTTTAAAGTAATATATCTTTGAGGTAATATTTAAATTTTGATAATAAAATATTACTCAAATCAAACACCCTGTAAAATATTATACGATCTAAGATGGGGATTAGGAGTTGTTAAACCAAAACCAATTTTGGCTTTTTATACAATAAATTTAGGTACAAGTCGGATACAAAATGACAATGAAATGGATATCATAATTTTGGAGAGCCCTTATAGACTGTCTCTATTAATCTAAGCCAAATAAAAAATAATAAGCTTGACTGATTCTTCTATGAGCACATCGAAAACCCAATTATAATCTTCTTACTCATCTTTTACTCTGTCTTGGGTTCCATTTTATCTAAATTTTTTACCACCAATTAAAAGTCCAGTGGATTCTAATAAATGAATTGTGAGAAATTTTTTTGAAGAGGGTTTGTCTAGAATTGATGTGCTTTGTTTTGTCATTGTGAGACTCGATCTTTTACTTGATTAAATTTTAATTTGTGTCCAAATCAACCGGCAATCAGCAACCCTAAACAAATTTTATCATGGAAATTTCATAGAATCGTCACTGTACATTATAGATAAGACTGAGGTTCAAGATCAATAAAAAGGTTATTAAAAAATATGCACGATATTTTAACTTGATAAAATAATAAAGAAGAATGGTTAGGTTTACCAATTCTACGATATCATCAACCATTATTGGTTAATGGGATTATAATATGCTGTCATAGTACCGTTAGATATATGATAATGTGATTAAAAAAAGAAGGCAAAGAACTTATTCCCACTCAAGATTATTGCCTTTCCAAGTTCTTACCTTTTAATTTTAAAAAAGCCCTTTTATCTACTTATAAATTGTTAAGTTTGTTAGTTTTTAAAGTAAAATTATTATTTTATTTATAATATTAAAAATAAATTAAATTTTTATCTTATTTCCTATCTAAACCCTAAAAAGTAATAATTTTTCCCTAACTCAAGTTTAAAAGAACAACATTTCCCCATTTGAGTTTACTCTTCAATCTTTGGTGTAATTGTTGACAGCCTCTCTCCCTCTCATCGGTGTCGATCCAAGCTAAGAAGATGAAGCTCTTCGTCTTCTTAGACGAAAACAAGCTTCTTCCTCATTTCTTGGCTTGGAACAACACTAGTCAAAGAGAGTGATGAGGGGTGAGAAACCGTCAAAGGGAGATGAATCATTGTGAAGGAGAGGTTGTTAATAATGATATCACAGATTGAAAAATAAACCTTTGGAAGAGAAATGTTTTTTTTTTTTTAACTTGAGTTGAGATAAAAATTGTTATTTTTAGAGGGAAAATAAAATAAAATTTTAAAATAATAAATTTAATTAATTTTAATAATTTATAAATAAGTAAGGGAGTTTTTCAAAACCAAAAATTGAAAATTTGAAATAACATCATTATTACGTTGTGAATAAGCCCTTCGACCAAAAAAGGAAATTAATAATAATTCAATCCATCTCGTTTAGAGGATCCTTAATCTCAGAAACCTAGAGTGATAAGACAAAAGAGACAAAATAATGCTTTAGCTGGCCATCAATGGCGGATGCATTGAACTGCTAATCAATCATGAACAAAACGTTTCAACTTCCCATTTAAATATTAAATTAAAGAGAGAGAATTTAAAAAAATTGATTAAACAAAATGAAGGAATCTGTAAATTAATCGGATGCCATCAACAGAATTCATGATAAACCCTAAAAATCATTACATTAGAATCCAGAATTCTTGAAATTGGCATTTTTCAAGATGAAAAAGTATTTGTAAATGCAACTGACTAAGTCAGTCATTGATCTTTCTATCTCTCTATAGTGGGAAAACGATTGAAATAGCCAGCTGGGCAAATCTTATTCCAGCATAAAAAAATTGAGTTTTCTAGGGTTCATTGATGCGTGAAGCAATGTGAATAATTTATATTTAAACTTTTCTTCAACTGGGGAGGATTTTCTATTATTCAGATTAGTCATGAATGACTTCAAACAAATAATGAAAACAATTTGTCTGACTTTTCCTTCAACTGCGGCATCTTTAATGCTTTCTCTTATAAAATTTCAAGGAACAGAAGCTTCCTCATTGCTTCTTCTTTAACAATTGAATTTAATCTCTTGGAAAATGCATGCTTTTCTTTTCCTATACGACATAAACCTACTTTTATTTATTTTTTTTAAACTTAGTTTAGTTTTGATAATTCGTTGAACATTATCTGATTTGACCTAAATTTCGATCCTAGCACCCAATGGAATGTAGTTCACATGCTGTCCCGATCCGTGTAATTTGGGATTTGAAACTGCACCAATTAATCCTATGGGCGAGCTCCTTGCATTTAGAATTATAATTAAATTGCTATGATGTCAAATCCTTCGAGGAATTCTTTACCATTTTCAAAACAATAATTATGAGGGTTTCGATTTTTTATTAATTTGGTTGTTTTGGGCAATGTATTTAAAATCGAATCAACTATCAAATCGATTATTTTACTAATTCATGGTTTGATTAGAATTGACCGATTTAATTTATTATTAAATTATAATAAATTTTTTAAATAATATCAGAGTAACCAATAAATTTTACTTAAAAATTTATAAAAAAAAATCAATCAAGATATCCAGATCTATAATGATTAAAACATATCATTTCTAAGGATTGATAATTATTTACTTGATTTTAATAAAACAATTAGATAAAAAAATGTCTTAATCTCATGATACAGAAAAAAACATAATTCTGTAAATCATTGTTTATATAAGATATTTTAAAGGATATAAGATGTCCTTTTTTTTTCATTTTATTATTGAACTTTAATTTTTCTTACAAATCTTTAAAAATTTATTCAGTTTAATATAAAATAATCAAATTACTAAAAAATAATTAAAATTTTTAAAAAAACCTAAATTTTGGTCAAACCTGATTATGTTGATTTTGACAGGGTTTAACCGAGTCAACAAATAAACCCTTTTTTAATGTTAAATAGACTGGACTTGGAGACAATTCCCAGTTCAATGGGTTGAATCGACCGCTCCAATTTGGTCCTATTTTCAAAATAATGGTCGTGGGTAATTCTGGTGCAACAAACTATCAATAAAACTATGTATTCTCATCTCACATTTGAATACATAAATAAGTACACATATAATATCATTATATAATGGGTGATTTTGAATTAATAATAAAATAATAACCAATCACATGATGACAAATTATGTGTGTACTAATTTATGTGTACAAAAATGTATACACATAATATTGCTCATAAACTATATGCACCTAGTTTTGAGTATACAATTGGGTATACAGACAATACGTAATTATTTGAGATTTGGTGATTTCAAATTAAAAATAAAATAATACTCAATCATATAATAACCTATTATCTGAATATTTAATCCGTATTTAAAACTTGTTGCAAGTAGCATTGGTCATTTTGGCGATGTATCTTTTTACAATAAAATCATATTCACAAATAATAACACGTTATAATATGAATAATAATTTTAAATTATAAATAAACTAATATTTAAATATATAATAATATATTATCGTTTGTATATAAATTTATTTTAATTTAGAACAAACAGCATCGAAAGTCAGCCATTGGATACATAGAATCCTCAATGAAAAGATTTTTCTTTAATTGCTAATCTTCGTTTATGATTGTCTAAAAAAATCAATCTTTTAAAAGAGATAATTTAGAAAATAAGACTCCAATTATCAGGCTAATTGAATGAATGAGTGGCATTTCATTTCCTCGCTTATTTGCTACATTTTTACTCGATGAAATCTAGAAACTTGAAAATTTTAACGTACGATGAATGGTGATAGATAAATAATTAATCATGCTTACTCTAGGATCAGACACTTGGCTTGTTAAAGACAATCAACATGATATTTAATGAGAAAATTAGTAAAAAACTGTAATTAATTTCTCAATATGACAATATGGGGAGTTACATCAGTGGATTAAACTAATAATAGACCGTCAAGATGATTAAGACATCTAATATAGACTTCAATTTATCTTTAAGAATTTTGCTTTCCGTGAATCTTGGTTAATTACCCAATCAATTTCCCACTCAATTTAATAATTTGATTTAATGGAACCGCTGAATGCTTAGTGATAAGATGCCTGCAGCACGGGTCAAGCGAATTTTCAGCCAATTGGAATTAGCTTTCGCTCTTGCAATGGTTTTAGGGAAGTTCCATTGACTTCCACATTAATGTCCCTACAGATGGATATTAATTAGTTTATTATAAAAATCATATACCCCTCTTTAAAATTATCTAATTTAACATATGACTGAATGATTTTAAATTAAAGATAAAATAATATTTAATCATATGATAACACATTATTTGAATATTTGATTGTATCAAAATTGAGCGAACATAACATTGTTCTTAATATGTTAAACAAATATGTTTTATAAAAGGTGATAAGTCAAATGTTACACTGATACCAGACGGTTTAAGAATGCCAAAGTTGAGCTTCAGCTGATTATATGGTCTGGATTGTGATGTTCATTCAACTATAGAATTGAGAAGTATTGATAGCATTCAATCGGAATTAATTAAACAGATTATCATGAAGACCTTTTTATAATCTCATTGAATGGCTGGAGAGGGATATTTTGTATAGAATACTAGGAACAAATTAGAAGTTATAAAGAAAGAAAGGGAAGAGAGGAGAAGAATTGGGGGAGAGAAGAGAAGAAATAAAAGAAGACAGAGAAAAGAGGAAAGAAAGCAGAAAGGGGAAATGGTCAGATACAATGCTATTAAAAGTTTCAAATCGAAGTTGTAGAGCCATGTAAGAGTTGTCAAAGGGTACAGCTAGAATAAATGAAAAAGCACGTATCGTATAGCTATCAGCTAGTAACATTTGGTATTGAAAAAGCACTGACTTTTCTCAAGTACAAATTCAGCACTGTTCACTCAAAACGCTTTCATTAATTCCAACAATTTCCATGGTCAAACTTGTGGAGCTATGTTAGACTTTTATGATGATATCCACATGGTAATACCAAATGTTTTGAATTTGAAAGGCTATCAAAGTGAAACTCTACCTAAACTTGTGGAAAATGACACCGTCTAGCTTAGTTAATTGGCATCCTTTCTCCAGTGAAATTATATACTACATGATTCTCTCTTTCTCTCGCTGTATTTCCTTTTTTTTTTTCTTCCGTTATTTCGTCTCTTTGAAATAGAGTAATATCTCTGCAGAAGCAGAAAGAGGATAAAATGAAAAGAATGCAATAAGTAAAATCAAATCAGGACAGTGCTGGTTTGGCTTACTTGGATATTCGTGCTCTTCTATACATTGTTTTGTCACAACAGTTTGATATTTTAACCTTTAGGCACTTAAGTAAACCCGTGTGTGTGGCAAAAAAGGAAAATTTTATGGCAGTTTGTATCAGTTAATTAATGACATAACAAGAATCCATATGAAATTTTTCTGAATACAATCTCATTTCTATTCGTTCATTCTCTTGCATTCAGAAATGGAAGAGAGAAATTTAGTACATGGTTCTAGGAAATGATGATGATGATGATGGCATCTTCATTATTAATTACAGAATTGACTACTTTGAGTCATTAACTAAACTAGGAATATCTTCCTTTTCAATAGCCTTAATAACAAGTTGAGTGAGTTCCCTGACATCCATAACCTGTTGGTTTTGTGCAACGGCGATTGCATCCATGGCATAAAAAGAGTTGCATGAGGTTTGAGTACTCTCTTCTGATTTCTCCCAGTTTGTGCAGACGAGTTGGTGAGAGTTCGCAGAATGTGAAGCTTTCTGCGCAATGCAATCTTCCTTTGTAGGTTGGACACCATGCATCTCTCTCTTTCCTTAATTTCACTTGCCTCTTTGAAGTTGTGGTAAGTAAGATTAGGTAAGAGTGACCTGGCTTTTATAGCCAGAATGGGAAATGGGGGAGTTTTCATTTGCGTAGATATTCATTGGGATCTTGGATTGTCAACTTAAAAAAGAGGAATTTTATAATTAATGAAAAAAAATTAAGAAATGAGAATGGTAAAAGAAGGCTATTTCCTATTGCTTAGGCATTCTAGAAAAACAATATGGTGGAAAGTGTGACCAGTGAGTCAGTGATGAGAGGGCTTAGAATTACAGAGAAAGAATTCGTATGCATGAAACAATTCAAATGAGTTCAGCCTGCCCTTCAGCCATGTACACCTACTTTTGAGTCCATTATTTTTCCTTGTAGCTCAAGGGGAAAAACTAAAGAAATATAGTTTTGTATTTTTGGAGCGTGAGATTCAAAGAGAAGAAGCCACATGTCGAGAAAAGATCAAATCAACATGGTTAAAGCATCATGAATTGGTATGAGTACATGTATGATTGATCGCACTAGGAATTTTAGAAAGTAGAAGGAATAAAGCTAGGGAAAGCCTTATCCCTACCAGGAAGGCATTGTTCCTTTGGATATACTACTTCTGCTGGCAAGAAGAGAGAGCATATAACATCTAGTTTCACCTAGAGCTAGCCTATATATACAAGGTGTTGCTATGCTATTTCTCAGCAGCTTAATTCAGGATTCAGTTGCATTACAGGCCAAACCTCCTTTGGCATGCGGCCATGGAAACACCATGCAATGCAAGTCGTCTTGTACAACTCCTGGTGTCCGCACTGCCAAAGGAGATTTGTCCTGCAATACTTCTGTAATTTCTTCCACAGACAAAGCACGCACCTGCAGAGTCCAATTCTTCAACTGAAACTTGCTATTGAGTAAGCAACAAAGTTTGTCAATATAACATGTATATATTATAACAAAGTATAGCATTATGGCATAAAACTCAACTATACATGCACTTATTTTTTAAGTTCTTTCCATTAATTTTTACAGTAGATATATTTCTCCCATTAATTTGTAAGTACACAGTACTATAGCTACATATTAGCAGTTTCTATTAGTTTGTCCATTTTGAATAACATCTGTACATGTCTCTACAGAAACTTCCAAGCCATTACTGATGACATCAAGAAGCTGTTCGATCGGACTCAACTCCTGTACTACCAATGACTAAAATCTCTGCACTACTTCTATTCAAACATCGATCGTACATTACATTTATTGGATTCAAGACAAATATCTTTTTTAATTATGAAATTAATTATATGTATGTTAAGATTTAATCGGGATTTACAAGAGAAAAATTGATAATCTCATTAATCATTTGTCATTACCAGTGTAATTTTATGTCAACGATCTTCCATACATCCAGATGTTTGTTTATTTGAATGAAACCCTTGTGGGTTATTTGTGATAAATATTGTCGATGTGTTTGCTCATTGAATTGATGGAATTGGGAAACACTTCAAAATCAATAACCTGATACATATCATATATGATATAATTTAATGTGTGTAAACCCTAATTTGATAAAATAGCAACATTTCCGGTGCCCCAAAACATAGTATCAAATGGCTCAAAAGGTTAAGCTAATTAATATGTATGATATTAATATATATCTGCCAAAGAAACTGTTTGAATATGATATGTATCATAAGGTAATCCTTTTAATTTATAGAATTTCTATTCGAGATATATCTCTTAGTAAATTCAAATTGTTTTGACAAGTAACCAGCCTCCAAACAATTCTTATTCGATACTTTGTGAGAAAAAAGTAAAGATAACGAGTAGACTCTTGCAGAGGAAAATATGACATATATTGTCCTCTCTCTCTCATCGAAATCGATAAACAGAAAGATATTCTTATCTTCACAACCACGATATTGTTGGTATTCACAATAATCTCACTTTTTTTTTTTTGTAACGAGAAACCAAACAGAAAAATATTCTTATCTTCATAGCCACGATATTATCGGTATTCATAATATTCTCACTTTTTTTTTAAAAGAGGAACCGAATAGAAAAATATTCTTATCTTTATAGCCACGATATTGTCAGTATTCACAATATTCTCTTTTTTTTTTAAATAACGAGAAATTTTACTCGAGCTAGATCACCACATTGGATCTTGGGTCTAGTGATTAACTTCACAACTATTAATCTATGTAAGTCAAGAGTTTGATCTTGATATGTCGTTAGAGGATATTTGAACTTATGTTTTTTTATGCATGCAGTCTCCTCCTCATTTGTCATTCAAGTTACCTCTTGGGGCTATAATAGTCTCTTTCTTGTTCAAACTAAAAGAGGAATATATCAATTGTAATCTCACTAGGATTCAAAATCCTAATTTTACTAGTTTTAATGTAATTTCTTTCTAGAGATACTATTAATACCAAAAGAGCTCTTTTATAATACACAACAATTAATAACTATATTATGGAAATAGGTATTCTAATCATCAGATTAAATCACATAAAAAATCTTGTATCTTATTTCTCTATTTTGACATCGTATTTAATTCTCTTAATACAATAGTGGAGACATAAAAATCTCAATCAGATTCAAATTGATTTTTTTCTTGGTAAATAAATGTATATATAAACAAAAACAATAAGTTCTCCAAAAAGAGGATTTGAAAACAACCTATGCTCATCCTTCCATACAGGAGGATAGCACAAAACCACAAATTAAGCTCAACCTAGGCCTACACAACCAAGGCTAAAATGATAAACAACTATTCCTCTCGAAAACTTATCAAAATTCCTACAATAATAGAGCTTAAAAATAGAGACAAAGTCAAAACAATCCCTCTACAAGAACTTGAGCAGACAAGCCTACTAATGCAAACTATACAAAATTATACCATTTATCCCAACAACAAAAAGGTAAGAGGGAACAAAAATACTCTACTTACCTTTTTGAGTTTTATATTGGGAAAAGGACTATTTCCCACCCAAGTTTTAATCCAATCTCAAACTCACACCAACGGGAGATAAAAAATTCAAACTCTCACTCATGACCAAATTTTTGTTCAAATTTTCAGTTAGAAAAATGGGTAAAATCACTATTTTACCTATAAACTTTAAAACTTTAAAATTTTAAAACTTTAAAATTTTTATCATTTCACCCCCTCCAAGTTTTAAAAACTAACACTTCAACCCATCCTCAAAGTTTAAAAAGTTTAGATTTCATCCCTAAGGTTTGTTTCCTTCTCCGGTTGATACTTTCCATTGATCTCCCATCTTTGGCTACAAAGGATGATGAAGGACGACCCTTCATCACCTAGATCTGGACAATGAAGTGTTATCTAGATCTGAAAGAACAGACGAAGGATGATGCTTCGTCGTCGAGATTGGATGATGCAATGAACGACGAAGGATGACGAAACATCGTCCTTTGTCTTCTATCTCTTCATCGCACGGTGTGACGAAAAGATGGAGATCTTTTCGTCACACCACCGTCGTCACACTAGGAGAAAGAGAAGGCCAGAGACGATATCAGAAGATGAAGTTGAAGAGTGCGAGTGAAACTGCTATTTTTGAAAGTTATGGGGGCAACTAAGTTTGAAAAATATGGAAACCCTAAGTTTGGGTGTGAAAATATTACTTTTCAAAGTTTGAAAACTTTAGGTAAGGGTGAAATGTTAGTTTCTAAAACATGGGGGGAGGGAGTAATAAACTTTATAACTTTTTAATATAAACAGTAAAATGACTATTTCACATTTCCCTTTAATAGAAAAAATTAACAAAAATTTGGTTATGGGTAGAAGTTTGAATTTTTTATCTCCCGTAAGTTTAAGTTTGAGATTGGGTTAAAACTTGGGTAGGAAATAGTCCTTTTCCCTTTTATATTTTTTGTTTGTTTTATGATTGATATAGACAATGTAAACAATTATTTAATTAATAAAATACTTGCTTCTTTTAGAATCTTGGGTGCATACTTGATATATATCATGATGTGATTAAATAATTTTAAATTAAAAATAAATAAAACATAATCACATGATACACACATAAATATATACTTATTTATATACTTAAAATGGTTGTATAGTATTACTATTTTCTTAAATAAAAAATGAATTTAACATTTACTGGTAAATTAAGTAGAGAAATAAATACTCTATATATAATATCAAGATTTCATGATTTAATAGTGTTGGGCTTTTACGAAAGTGCTATCAAACCTCTTTCACTTAAAAAACAAGGCCAAAGAACTATTTCTAATCTAAGTTTATATGTTATCTCAAAGTCACACCCACGAGATTTAAAAAACCCGAAGTTTCACTTATTGACCAACTACAGTTAAAGTTTTATGTTAGAAACAAAGGTAAAATTGTTATTTTACTAATATTAAAAAAATAAAAAAATTATTATATTTTTCTCTCATAAGTTTTAAAAACTAACATTTCACCCCTTATGAAGTTTTTTAACTTTGAAAAGTTATATTTTCTCCCCCAAACCCTTATAATTATTTTCTTCCTCTTCGGCCACTTTCTCTAGCGATTTGGAAAGAACGACGACAAAACCTCTTCATCGACGAAGAGATCTAGATCTCTTCATCGACGAAGAGATTCCATATCTCTTTGCCAATGAAGAAATTTGAGACAAAGAGATCTGGATCTCTTTCTCGACGAAGAGATCTGAAATCTCTTCACCCAAATATTATTAGATCTCTTCATCTCTGATGAAGAGATCCATTTTAGATTTATTTACATGCGTTAACCAATGGTTTAGGGTAAAAAAGGAAGATCGTTGGTCTCGGAGAGGTGAGGAAAAAATTTGGAAGGAAAATGTGATTTTTCAAAGTTAGAAAACTTTAGATAGAGGTGAAGTTGTTAGTTTTTAAAAGTTATGAAAGAAAATATAATTAATTTATATTTTTTAATATTATTAGTAAAATAATGATTTTACCCCTATCTTTAATAGAGAATTTTAATAGCAATTACGTCATAAGTGGGACTTCGGATTTTTTAAATTCTATAAATGTGATTTTAAAATCACATCTAAACTTAGATGGGAAATAGTCCTTTGGCCCAAAAACTAATATAAAATGTGAGAATCTCTCTTACGTTTGTAGACTTACACCCAATATAATTCTAATATTATTAATAAAATGATGATTTTATCCCTACCTCTAATAGAGAATTTGAACAGCAATTACGTTATGGATGGGACTTCTAATTTTTCAAACCTTATGAGTGTGATTTTAAAATCGCATCTAAACTTAGATGGAAAATAGTCCTTTAGCCCAAAAACTAATATAAAATGTGAGAATTTCTCTTACGTTTGTAGACTTACACCCAATATAATTTTGAACCAATGAGGGATAATAATCTTTTCCACACCCAACTTAATTCCCAACTAATACAGGATACTCAACTATCCTTCCCCATTGGTCAACATCAATTACAACAAACCCAATAACCTCCCTTCAACCAGGCCATCAGGGAAGTAAAGTGGCAAGAACCTCTTCCCTCAACCTGACCATCCAAGAAGTATAATCAAGCATTTGGTTGGAGATACCTTTCTATAGACGTTAAACCTTGAGCTCTAATATCTAGTGTTGAAAAATCACAGAAGTGTTATTGAAGTTCTCCCACTTAAAAGTGAAACTTTCCACCGCACTTATACAATGATATCCAACTTAATTCCCAGCTATGATAGGATACTCAACAAATCGTCTAATTATAACATAATTGAACCCAATTTAAATCCCATTCATAAACACCTATACTCATCAGGAAGAAATGTTTCCTGGAGTTCTACATGGCCTTAGCCTTTGGAACCCATATGAATTCAATTCACCCACAACGATTTTTAAATCTTGTGATCCATTCATCTTTTGCCCAAATTTCCTTAAATTAAGTGCATTGCTTTCACCTAGTGAATTTCTGAAACTTCCAATATACTTCAGTTACAGCATATTATGGAATATGCTTCTGTATATGCTATAGCACAATCCATACTTCGTTTTCACTTTATAATTGTCCTCTTCTTTCTATCTTTGTCTCTCTCTCCCACCTTCTCTCAGTCTCTCACGAATCTCAATCTGAAATTGATTTTTCCTCGCATGCTTTTCTTTTCTTTTAGTCGCATCCACTTCTCAAAGGGTCGAAAATTACAATCACAACGGGAATAATGTAAAATTTTACTTAGGCAGATGGAGTGCATTTCAATCATATTGTAACTAAGAAAAGGAAAAAATACGAGTTAAAAAATTAACTAAGAAAAAGAAAAGAGTAACCCATTTAACTCATTTATAATAATCAAGACAGCCTCGAGTTTCTACATATATAAACTTTTGGGTCCATCTGAATACACCTGACCTGAGGTTACGACTGTAACGATTGTGGGACCATTTTCTGGTTCTTCCATGCCAAAGCAATAAGCATCCATCATAACTGGCTCTCTCTCTCTATGCTTCTTTTTTATTTAATAAGCATTGTTCCAAGGATATGCTGGGGTTAGGGTGGCATAAATAGCTAGGGCTCTTTGACATCACCAGAGCCAAGTGCAGTTGCATTACAGGGCAAAATCTCCATTGGCAGGCAGCCATTAGACATGCAATTCATCATCTAGTGTGCCCTCTGCCAAGGAGATTTGCCCAGCAATTCCTCTGCATTATCACTTTCCGCCATTCAAAGTAACAGATTGGGATCATTCCCTCTATTTTGTTTAGTCAGATTTCAAGGCTCTCACCTGTACAGTACGCAATATCCAGATTCACCAGCCAAACTTTACTGTTAAATATGCATATTTTTTCAATTAAAAACTTGCAGTATCATTAGCTTTCAACTGATTTCTTTTTCTTGAGCCGATGCAGGTTGATGGATCGAGCTAGCAGTCTGCAACTCCAAGCCCACTGCCACCGAAACACAAACTTCCTATCAATATTTTGATTTTCTTTTTAACTCCCATTCCAACTATTGATTTAAATTCTTTAAATATAGTGGTAATATATAGTTCAACAATAAAACTATACTTAGCCATTGTGTCATCTAGAGAGTGGATAATTTTAAATTAAAAATAAAGTAACACTTAATTATATAATAACATATTATATGTATACTCATTTGTATATTCAAAAGTGGATACACATAGTATTGCTTATAATAATAGAGCAATACTATGTATACCCATTTTGGGTACACAAATATATACATACTCATATGTGTCATCATATAATTGGATATTATTTTATTCATAATTTAAAATCATCAAATCACATAATGACACATATAAATGTGTATATATTTGTGTACCTAAAGTGGGTACACATAATTTTATTGATAATAATAATAATAAAGTCAAATGACTATTCTCCATCTAAGTTTTAGTTCAATATTAAAAAGACACCCGTTGCAGTTCAAAAACTCAAACACCCACCCATTAACTAATTTACGTTAAAATTTTCTATTAAAAATAAAATTGAAATCGTAATTTTATCACTATCCCCTAAAAACTATATCATTTTACCCCTATAGTTTAAAAAACTAACAATTTTCCCCTTATAATTAAGTTTTAAAAATTTACCATTTTCCCTCTAGGGATTGAAAATCTTTTCCAACCAATAAATCCGATGAGTCGTTGGTGGTCGAAACAACAAGAGAATGACGTTTAGACAACAAAGCATTGTCCATCATTCAAACATCGACAAAGCATTGTCTCTAGATCGATAATGCTTTCGACGAAGTGTCGTCACAGTGTCTAGATCAATGATGTTTCATTGTCCAAAAGCATCATCAATCTAGAGACAACGAAACATCTTCCTTCTACGTCTGGACAATAGACGACACTTTATCATTTAGACATCGTCTTTCTAACATTTTAACTACTGAAGACTCTCCAGATTTATTGATTGGAAAAGATTTTCAGACCCTAGGGGGAAATAGTAGGTTATTTAACTCTTAATTCTAAGAGGAAATTGTCAATTTTTTAAACTATAAGGGTAAAATGATATAGTTTTTTAGGGTGTTAAGATTTAGTGATAAAATAATAATTTTACTTTTGTTTGTAATAGAAAATTTTAACAGAAATTAGTTAATGAGTGAGTGTTTGAGTTTTTGAACTGCTATGGATATCCTTTTGAGATTGAGCTAAAACTTGGGCCGAAAATAATCCTTTGCCATAACAATAATAGCTGCAACTTTGTGGATTATGAGTAATACCTTCTCTGGGATATGATAGCTTCGTCTCCTCAGTTTGTCGAAGACGCAGCCTCAAATAAATGTCGCTCTTCATTGACAATAGAAATTAAGTCGACACGATTTTCTCTTCATTAGGATTTTATTATATCAAACCAGCAAACAAGACATTGACGACAACAAAATGATTCTGAACTATATATTAATTTAACTAATTGTACGTAATTAAAATATTGTAAAATTAATCTCCAACAGAAGTTTTGTGATACTAGGGAGGAATACCTGTGCCATATTAGGAATTGGATAAAATTGGCCTAATTTGCTGCAATACATGTGATTTTTAAAGTTCTAAATTTTAAAGCCAAATCTACCCAGATAAGGATTTGAGTTTAAGGCATAGAGATTTGAGAAGTTACGACAGAATTAGCTGGACTTATCAGTACTAGAAACCATTACTAATGAGTCCCTGATTCACACTAATTGTTAAATTTATCAGTACTAGAAACCATTACTAATCGACAGGTTCTGGTAGCTAGGTACCATTGTTAAATTTATGCTTCAGATGAGTCCCTGATTCACACTAATTTTTAAGAACAATGACACCATTTTTTTTGTCATGTTGAAAGTAGCAGTATTTATTTAATATGTAAGATTCTAGGCAAGTTTTGTCATTTTGGTCCTACAATATCTGTGCTCAGAAAATATTAAGTCGATGAAATTCATATAATCAAGTACTATAAAACAATATACACAATTAAAGAGGTGTCTTTCATCCAATGAATTAGTTTGAAGTAGGCATTGTCTCTTGAAGTTTCGAAGAAATAATTCAACTCAAGAAGTCTCTTCTAGGGCTGTTATAAAATGACATTAATTATTGCAGAACTTCCTGGTAAATAATTAAACCAGGCATTTCAAATTATTGCAGATCCTGATGGAAAAGAAAGGATACAACTTATTTGTATTGGAGTTTATTTTACTTCGTTATGGTAATGAAAACAATAAGCGTAGGATAAGATAATTAGCATAATTCATTGGTAGATATTCAAATACGGGTTGAAATTCAGTGTCAATGCCACAATTAGTGCAGGAGCTCTAGTCTCTAGAGCAAGATATGTCTTTATATTTGTGTTCACACAGTTCACATGATAATAGCTCCTCTTGTTTCTGCAAATTTTCTATGTTTCGCTATGGAGTAACTCCAATTTAACATACCACAACTCATGCATCGATTTTCTCAGTCGACTAAGTCATCTGTTCCTCTCCAATCCTTGACCTGCAAGTAAATACAACAAAAAGAAGAAAATAATCGATACTTAAAATATTTCAAAGAAAAAAATAAGGTATAATTTGGCACTGAGACTCCTAAATAACAATGGTAGTGTAGTTGAATGGCAGGGCAATTCTCCTTTGGCGGCAAATAGCACCTGTGATTAAGTGCAACATTTTCTGCCAAAGGAGAATTGCACTGTAATTCTTCTCTACCCTTGGAACTCCTCTGCCAACTCATGTTGCCGGAAATAATTCTTTTGCGAATTTTATTGTCGCCGGATTCGCACATTCATCTGGATATTCGTTGAAAATTCACAGGCATATGCTGGGGATAATTCTTCTTTTAGCTTTCCCTTTATTTCTTTGTTACCATCATGGTCCCCCTCCCCTCGAAAAGGCCTCTTGAAACTTCCTTTTCTCGTAGCTCGAGGCATATTACAAGCATATGAAATGGATGATGTGATGTTTTAGGTTTAACACATCCCATTGTCCGTTTAATTTCCATCATACTATTTAATTTCTTTAAAATGTTGAAGTAAATGAGAACGTCGATATCTTTATCTATGAGAAGCAGATGCATAATTAACTACATTCTGTATTTGTATATGGTATATAAGGTTTATCAACTCAGCAAATTCGATATGCACATTGGTGAAATGCTAGTTCCACTGGTAGGCATGAATTGTTAGTAAGTAAAGTTCATGAGCAGTTTCTGTATCAACTTTTGCTTACATAGTCACAGACGCCATAGGATTAAGCTAGTTAATTAATTAATTATACAGCTTAAAAAGATAGGATTTTTTGAGAAGATGCTAATGGATATCTTCCCTTATTCTTCTGTCTATCTTTCATTTTATCCTTCAGGTTGGCTTTGCGATAATCCACCTGTAACGTAAACCACCAGTTTCGATTCTCATCTTAAAAAGGTGAGCAGCCAGCTCAGTCTTCACCTTAATTTGCCATTATATGGAGTGACCTTTCTTTGGAATAAGGACCACTTAATATATGCGGACCACCTTCATGGAATTTTTCATGCTGATAATTCTCATTTATATCTTCTTTCTCCGTTGTCTTGTACAAATGTTATATTCAATGATGTTACATTTCAGGATTTTTTTTCCATGCAAGGTTTCAGAATTGATCTGCTTAAACGAATTTGAGCGTACGAGGATGCTGTATAGATAAGAGAATAAATAGAAATCTCAGTGATTTTTCTAATTAACAATACGTACACCTTTAATCAATTATAAATCGGAGACTCTGATGGATGCTCCGCATATAGATTTTACACACACTGCAGTGAACTACTGAGCACTTCTCCTTTGGCAAACCGACGCTCTACCGTAATTATGGAGAGAATGATTTCTGTGAAGTCGAGACTGTTTGCCAAAGGAGATTTGCTCGCTAATTTAGCTGCAGTATCTAGCATTCATCGAAATGGAAATCTATCAGTTGCATTTGTGCTTACGATCATGGAGATTTTGGCTGTGTATAGATCATTTAGATGACTTAGCCCGACCAACAAGGTGCAAGTACCACATATAACGTTCAAGTAGTCTTCTGTTGCATTGGTTTCAATAGATTACATTAAAAATTTGCTATTGATTTCCAAGAATTTATTGTTGCTATATTGTTCTCTAAGTTTAATCTTTGCTGGCATATATGTTTGACATATCCTTTTTCATTGAAATACGCATCTGCATCAACCAAAAAACAAGCCTTATTCACCACTTGTAATAATTTCCCAAAACTGGAAAGCACAAGCGAGGAAAGAAAGAAATCAGGTGAGTAACAGATCTGGCTTATTGAATTTAATTAGGAAAGAAGAAATATTGAAGCCATAGTTTACTTATGATCTTCTGGGGATTCCTAGGGTTTCAGCTATTTCGTATAATTAGATAAGATTTCTTTTCTCTCTAAATTTTTCCATTATTTTTTCCTTGAGCCCTAGAAATATTTGAACCAGGTCTAGTGTTGTATAATAGATTAATTCAATAGTGAAGGATTATACATGTTGGAAATCTTTATAAGCTAGTAAAAATTTTTTTCTATTGCCTTTTAATTAGGGATTCCTTACTGTTTCATTACTTTTATGGCTAAGAATTGAGATTTGTATGTTTAACTCCACACAAATTTAACTGGATCGTGTTGTTCCTTCAACTTTTACTTGATGTTGTGTAAACATGTTAAGGTTGGAGGTTTAGATATGATGTTATAATTAAGTGTTTTATAATAACTGTAAAATCATTTTTCTAAATAGTTTTGCAAGACGCATTTCAACCCCCTAACTCCCATAAGAATGTTACAATGTTATGGGAATAGAGGATTGGGATAGATCCTGTCATGCTGTGCATAATATGTTAATATGCATTTTTTTTTATTGTCTATATTTAAGTAACGATATGATTTATTATTATATAATTGAATAATTTTTAACTATAAATAAAATAATATCTAATCACATGTATATATATATATATCATTGGTCTTTTTCACATATAGTTGTAACAAATAGAATAATTTCAAAAAACAGATTGTATTATTAATAGATACAAAAAAAATTAGGTTTTATATATTTATAACCCACTGCGGTGTTGTAAACCTAAACATTTTGAAGTCAATCTTTGAAGCACAATCAGATGCTCATGTTAGATCATACATAAGTTTAAATAAAGGGAATGGCAAAGGCTTCAACAAAAGGAGTTATAGACTCTAAAGATTAGTAAAATTGATAGAGTATTAAAATATTCAGAGAGAAGATCTGAGATCAAGTCTTTGTCATGTTTGTGAAACTTTAATTTACTTGATACAATAGTTATAAGTCTGATTACTGTGTTTCGGATTTACCTATCCCACCATTATAGGCGAATCCCAATTAAAAAATAAAAAAACCAAAGGAAACGGCATAGTCTATATGTATGTTGTAATTAGGATGCCTAGATCAACGTTTTCATAGAATTCGTTTTAACAATGAACATACGGAACTATTGTTATACATCTAACAAACGGAATGATAGACTCCAAGAGTTAGTAAAATTGATGGAGGATTAAAGCTTTCAAAATAAAGATTTGAGATTGAGTTTTTGTTACGTTTGTGAAACTTTATCTTACCTAATACAGTAGTTATAGGTTTAATCACTATATTTCGAATTTATCTATCCCATCATCATAGGGTCCTAGTTAAAAAACAAGAAACCAAAGGGAACGACATAGTCTATATGTATGTTGTAATTAGGATGCCCAGATCAACGTTTTCATAGAATCCGTTTCAATAGTGAACTGTTATACATCTATATGCTGCTTGAATGAACTTCTACCATTGTTAAACCCAAAGTATACATACCGAATAATTCAAAATAAGCTATCCTCGATTGAGTCATCTCATCACCATTGATTAGTGTAGTAAATAGAATAAGATCGATTTTGTGACTCTGGCATGCAAATAAGGAGAACAAAGGAGGGACAAAACCACTGTGTGAGTGAATGGCAGGGCAATTCTCCTTTGGCAAACAGAAATATATATATATATATGTACATATATATGTATGTACATATATATATATGTATGTACATATATATATATATATATATATATATATATATGTATATACACATATATATATACATATATATATATGCACTGCGTCTGCTTGAAATTCCCTTTCTCTCTGCCAAAGGAGGATTGCTCTCTTATTCCTCCACCACATACATAATATTTCTTGCTTACAAAAAAACCCGAGTGCCTGAGTCTTCACAGTGATATGCCGATGTAAAGCTAATAGGATATGCCAAGTAGAATTCTGTAGATGTTCTTTCTTTCTCCTAAAGCTTCTTCAAATCCGTCTGTAAACACCAAATAACCTATCAACATCTTAATTTATGCTGCGAAATGAAGATCTTTGGTTGTTGCAAAGATATTTTGTCTACTCACAAAGCAGCAGCAGAATTTTCTCCTTCGTTCTTTACACAAGATTACGCACGTTGTCAAAATCCATTAATCTCCATCTCACATTATTTTATTGAATTATTTAAATCACTTAGGGGATTGAGCCATTGACTACTGGTTAGAATTTCATATGGCTACAAATTAACTCTTTGACTACTTGAGCGTGTAAAGGGCATGGATAACATAATTTAGGGAAAATACATATATTATTATATAAAAGTCTTAACTTCGTAATATAAGTAGGTCCCTTAACCTTTTTTATATAATGGTACATGTATATCATATGTGGTAGGAGCAATTTTAATGATGTCCCGAATTTAGGGTTATAATCAGCTTGAACAAACTAAATTTATATTAAAATTTTAGTTTGATAATTTAACTTATTTGTTATTTCGATAATATTGTTCATCTTTCGATAATATCATTTAAACAACAGACAATATTGTTTACCATGTTACTGTCTTCCAACAATACTATCGTTCAAATTAGATATTATAAATTCGAATCGAATTTGATTTAATTTTATTTAATTAGAATCCATAACTAATGTTGATCCTTAAAAAATAAAAAAAGAAAGTAAATTAAGTTCTATCTTTTGTATGAGAAAACTATAATTGTCCTTTTCAATTTACTATTAATTTAATCTTTAATTAATACCATTTTACCTAATTTTATTTAGAAATATATATTAATTTAATTAATATATTAATAAATCGGAAAAATATGCTGGAGTTAAAATTAATAAAGCCCTCACCAATCACGAGCATACCAGCTCAATATTCTTATATTTTGTTTTCTAAATTTATAAGATTTATTTAACCCTTAAACTAAATAATAATAGGTAATGTCATTAGTCTAAGAGGGACTATTATGTCATTTTCTGATTCCATTAACTGAACTTGTGTGCTTTCTCCAAACCTCAGTAATGAAATCTGACTACTCCACAAAATAAGGAGACGAGAGCATAAATTGAAGGTCGCGATTGAAGACATGGAAGACTAAAGCATATATGGCTAGAACGATCTTCAGAAATGTTGCGTTTACCCTTCAGTATTTTGTCCCGGGCATATCCGATGAACAATAGTGTTAAAGGTAATCCACAAAAAATCGATGCCTTTCTTTCAACTGCGTACCGAGAGCAATCCACTAAATTTTTTGTCTTTTGAATATAAACGCATCGGCTATCTATCTATCTATCTATCTATATATATATATATATATATATATATATATATACACGCATGTATGCATACCCATTATATACTCCAGGGCTTCGTCCATGATAAATTAAAGAGTCTTTTTTTTGTTTCAAAATATTATCATCGTGCGTAACATAGTATTTTAGTGTTTCTTAATTATATTTTCTCTGAAGAAAAAAATTAATGTTGCCAAAATCTAATACAGATTTAAGTGGTGTTGAAGGTTTGCGAATAAAAGAAAGGACCACTAACCTTGTGCTATTTTCCAAAGAGAGGATGTGCTTCGAATATGCTTTTTTGCATGGCAAACACCAGACTTTTCTGGCCGCCTATATAACCTATGGACCCTGAGAACTGTTCATCAACTCAGTTAGCTGAGTGGATCCGAGTCACAGGACCAATATTGGTGATATATATTAGATGGAAGAAATGTGTATGGATGCATTACTGGGCAATTACTCCTTTGGCAGTTGCTACTCCTACTCTCGACTGCTCGTGATTAAATTCACAAAGCAGGGAGAAACTAGGCCAATATGCTCACTGCCAAAGGAGATTTGCCCGGCAATTCATCTCTGCAACTGCAAATTAATTTATCATCAGGCACCCACCAACAAAAGGTAACGTTTTTTGTGGCTGTGACGTGTTATGTCATCCCGTATTATGTATAGATGTTGTAACATCCTCATCCAATAGTTTAATGGTTGGTCCAATAGTTTCATGGTTTTGCTTTAATTTAATGGTTGATCCAATAGTTTTATGGTTTTGCTTTTGGGTAATAAATTATTTAACTAATCAAATATTCTTATTCTTAAGCGATTTTAGATGTGCACACATAGACAAGGGACTCGGGACTCAACGTTCTCACTGAGGTTGCTTTAGTTTAATAGTTGGTCCAATAGTTTCATAGCTTTGCTTTTGGGTCACAGACTATTTAACCAATCAAATATTTTCATCCAAACCCAGAACTTAGTATTCTTGTTGAGGTTTGCTCTACCATCACTCAAGAGGACACGTTTTGGGCTTTACAACCCAAAATGCTATCTTGACAATTTAAGAAGTTCATAGACTATTTAACTAGTCAAATCTTTTCATTCCTAAACGATGTGGGATGCACACACACAAACTCAATATCTCTTATGTGCTTTGCTGATGTGGGGTGTTATAGAATTAACCAAAAGCAATGTTCACATGTACATCTCTAATTTATACTATTTTATGAGTTCTGATGGGCGTAGTCTATGACACTTGCGATTACATGCTTCTCAATCTAGTTCTCATGTGAAAATATTAAAGTTACTTTACAAACAACAGCAAAAAATTAAAAGACAACAGAAAATTTTATTCAGTTCGATAAAAACCCTTAAAATGTGGTCGAATAAATTGTATTTATACTAATACAACATCCTACCTGACAATCCTGCTCAAAATCAGTCCAAACCATTTATTCCAGCAACAAGATGCACAAAAAAATTGTCTTTTAACCCTTGTATCATTGCATTAAAGGACAAGAAATAGATAATTTTGGTTGGTATGCACATTTTAAGAGTGTTTGAAAATACAACGGCGTGCGTTTTAAGAGTGATTCAATTGGTGGAAAGATAAAAGAGTGATTTAGTGGTTTAGCATTAAAGAAAATGTGTGGATTCTGCTGCAAGGGGTGGGTTTTTAGCTTTTTATGGGTTTTAATTTAAAATCTATTCAATTATGCATACAAAACGGCAATTCGTACAAGTGGGTAAGATCTCCAATTCGAAAAATTATTGTTTGCACTTTAATTTAAAAAAAATATTTTTTAAACCTATATATTTTTGTATAATTACCTCTCATACATATTTAGAATAAAAAGAATAAAAAATGTAATAGTAAGATTTATAATTTTTAAAAAATTTATGGATATTTTACCCAAGTTAAAGTTGGTATGCGCACAATGGAGATGTAAGAATATATATATTTGTTTTTTAGTTTCCATAGAGTTTAAAATATAAGTTAACCAACTTCGTATGTTAAATCTCTTATAGTGTATTTGATTTGAATAATATTTTATTTTATTATTAAAAATAAATTACATAAAAAATTATTAAATATAAATTATTATTATATTTAATAAAATTTAATAAATATAAATAATTGTTATCTTTAATTAGAAGAATATATTATTTTATTTGAATATCTTTAAATATAATTAAAAAAAATATTTTTTATATTAATAGTTATATTAATTAAAAATAATATTATTTTTCATAAAGAATTAATAAATAAAAATATAATTATAATAAAATTAAAATTATTTAGATAATTTTTTAATATTTAAAATTGAATTAATAATAAAATCATCTTTTATATAATTTATTATATCACTATTATTAATAAAGTATTATCAAAATTTTTTATTATTAGTAAATTAAATAAGATAATATTAATAATAAAATATAAATTATTATGATAACTTTATTTATTTCTAGGCAAAGGCCTGTAAATGTTTGTAGAAGTTTGGGTTTAGAAGTCACTTTTCAAAACCTTAGGATTACTTGATAATTTCTAAAACTTAATCGATCGCGGGTACCGAAATCCATTTTGTCGACGTACTTTATAACTTTATTTTCTGACTCCGTAGAATTCCGGTTCCCACACCGCCCACCGTCTATGCCAACAGTATTCTTCATGAGACCGATTTACCCTCTTCTATCTTTCGCAACTTCCAGAAAAGATTGGGATAACTTTGTCATTTCTCACTGCAGAGCGAGGAATACGTGCTTGTATGTATTCTTTTCCCTCTTCACTGACACTCGATAAATAGAGTTAGGTCCGTACAAAAACTCTGTGGCAAAGTACAGAGCCTCTTACTCATGCCGATAGGTTCTTGATTGTCATGGATTTTCCCAAGTTCATCGACAGCTTAGACTCTTTATGGTTCTTCTCCAATGTGCTGTCTTCAACAACTCTACAGTCGTGTGACTCGGGTCACGCCAGTGGTGAGCAAACAGTTCCAGAAGAGCCAGAAAATCAGAATTTGGGCAAAAAGTGTTGCCTTTCTGGTGAAGTTGAGCCTCCGGTTCTGCATTTGGAATCTGTAGATCTGAAAAATCCGGAGGAGAATATAAAGAGTAGAAGAACGAGGAGGAGAAGCAAGAGAATTTTACATGAGAGGAGAAACATGGGTTCAAGTGGGTATCATTATTTTTTTTTTGGAGGCCAACTAGATGACATGAAGATGCCTCCTTTCGAGGATGGAAAGGCCATGAAAAAGCATCTCAAGTCTTGGGCTCATGCAGTCGCTTGTACTGTCAGATGATTTTCATTCTAATTAACTCTTGTTTCGATTATGCTTTCCGGTTTATGTGGGTAATGGTGATGATAATATAACAAGAAAATAATCAATTTTCATAACTTAGAAGCCATCATAACTCAAGAATTTAGACCTTGTTTCTATATTTTCTTGCATTAATAACGTAAAACTGTTAATATCAAGTTTTGTTTACAAATCTAAAACTGTTGTTGAACCTTTCTGGACATTTTCTTAAACCACGGCGGCCATGTGTTCGTTAACTGCTACAACTTCCTCTCCTGCTTTATCTAAGTAGAGAAGCAATAAATAATGAATGAGTTCAAAAGACAACGGCATTACAAAGAAAGCTTGTTCAAGTCCTTCAACTTATGCAAACTCCAAAACTTGTTCACATTGGTTCAAAGAAGACAAGATGGATTTTCTTTTTAAATAAAAAAGGGAGACGATTTTTTCAGCTGTTTATTGTCATTATTGATTTGGTTTGATTCTTATTGGTCCTTGAGTCAAAATTATTTTATATTCCTAAATACAAGTTTTATTATGGGATTGTTGGATATGAATTAGGGGTATTTTGTTATAGGAATTTAAAATTTTCTTTATAATCTCTATTATTAATATTGATAAAACAGGTAATATAGATGATAATCTGATTATCATATTTACATTAGGTATTAAAATATTATCAATGTAATATTGATTTTATTATAATTATATTATTATTTATTAATTTTTTAGGATAAAAATAATTTTATTTTTAATTATTATAATAAATAATTTAAAAATATTTAAAAACAATTATATTCAAAGATATTTAAGTAAAATAATTTACCAGTATTCTTTTATTATATTTAATCAAACACAATAATTATTTATACCTACCAAATTTTACCAAATATAGTAATTATTTATATACAGTAATCTTCTAAATAATCTATTTTTAAGGTAATCTTTCTATTTTGATAATAAAATATTACTCAAACCAAACACTTCCTTAAGATATAAAAATAATTATTGTATTTGTTATTTAAATGTTTTTAAAAAATTATTTTTTGTATATTAGTATTTAACTAAATTCCTTAAAACATTTGTTTAATATTTTCTATATTATTAATTTATCTAAAAATAAATTTATTTTGTATCTTAAAATTTTAATAAGATAAAATGGTAACATTGATAATAGAAAATTATCAAAATCTAAGATCCTCTTAAACTAGATGTCTTGTTAATGTAAACTTTATAATGGTTGTTTTATGTTTTAACTTCATTAAGTTATTATTTGTACTAGAAAGATGAAATGATCATTTTGGTCTCATATTAAAGTGGTAGAGTAAAATGGTAATTTAGTCATGAGTAAAATTATATGTATCCATTTTGGATACACAAATATATACATACTTATACATATTATCACATGATTAGGTATTATTTTATTTTTAATTCAAAACCACTCAATCACACGATAACACATATAAGTATGTATATATTTATATACCTAAAATAAATACATATAATTTTATTAATTAGTCATATAAAATAGTTTGGGAATATTGTCTATATTGGCAAAATTCAATTGAAATTTGACCTAGAGATTAAAGATAAATTTTGATAAACACCCTTTTATCGGTTATTATCAATTATGATTCAGTTATAGACTCTCTCTATATATATAAAAGATGACGTTCGTCAACTTAGATTTTATCTTAATGACAAACATCCTATATTGGTTATCGTTTATTTTATCAATTATTATCGATCATGATCCGGTTAGTCATAAAAAATATCTTATTTTCAGGTTTTTTTTTTTTTAGTAGAACTAGTTATATTGAATTTATTGCTATAAGATTTTTTTCTAATTAAATTAGATTTTATATTTATGTATTTTCCATATAGAATTAGATTTTTTTAATTATTAAAATTATTACTGTGTAACTAGTTAGACTAATTATGGTAAATTGACCTAAGTTTTTTGTTGAATAATAAATTAAGTTTCTATTGTTTCTTATTAATATTCTGCATTTCTTGGTGAATAAATCATTTTTAAATTGTGTGATTTTTTATATTCATGTCGAATTAACAAAAATCTATCTAATCCTTCTTTAATTAGCCAGCAAGGCTAACCTGGTGAGTTTCTTCTTCTGGTTGATTTTCAGAGTCTTCTATTATTTTCTCTTTTATTGAATGAATTATTTATGAATTAATTTTTTTTGTTATTTTAATTCTTTAATTTATAATTTTATTTTTTGATTTTCCTTTGTCAAGTTTTTCTGTGTTGGGTTTTTCTTGGCTTTGTTTTTCAAAATTTTCTAATATATCTTTTAAACAATAAGTTTCATGAATTTTTATTTTCTTCATAGTTCATTCAATGGTGGGGATTACATAGTCTCTCACTAGAAATTTTTTCACAATTTATTCGAGAGTCATCTAATTACTTCAAATGTTTGTATTTTCTATCGACCCTTTATTTCTCATATAGGTTTCATTTACTACGGATCTTGTCATGGGAGAATGAAATCATCGGATTATATAACCAAATTCCATATCTAGCTAGAAAATTCAAAGTAAAATATGGGGATATATATGACCACACTCATGTCACCAAAGAAAATGTCTAACCATCTTTATCCAATATCGTTCAACTAGAAATGCAATTAGTCTTAAAGTTGTCAAATTTTATAAAGCAAATCAATGACTTCATCATCTCTTATTGAAGCCCAATAAAAGCGATAATTAATTTTTCAATTGAAAATTTTGTTGTGCTAGGTGCAAGATGACGAAGATAACAATGATTCAAACAACGAAGTTTCAAACTCCTTTGTCAAATATACCCAAAGCAATAAGGATAATTATTTCAAAATCTTCGAATATCTTCAAGAAAATTCAATCAAGAGAAATAATTCAAAAGAATAATGGCTCGAGACAAATGTCTAAAGATCTTCTCAAGCAAGATATCAATTTTAGAATTTTGATGAATACTGAAAGAAAAGACTATATGGCATGGAAAGAATCATGCATAAATCCCTCGCCATTTGAACTCATTCAAATGTTACCCATTGGGTCAAAAACAATTTCAAAGTTAATCAAGGAGGCTGACCTTCATCTGGCTACCATACAAGCAAAAGCTCATAAAATAGAATCAAAATATATAACTAAGTAACAAATAGATTCCCTCCAACAAAGCTCATAATAGCTTAATTAAAAAAAGGTCTTTGAAAAGTTGAAGATTCTCTACATGGTTAAAAACAAAAGTTGGAAGATTTCTGCTCTAGACAAAACCTGCAAGATTTCCTACAAAGTTGAACCCGAAGGTCCAAAGCTCAATAATCAAGATTTTCTATAAAAGACCAAAAATTCTTTGAAAATATGCTCGAAAATTTTAAATAATGTAATAATTGTATGGTTGATTTTAAAAGGAGAAATAATTGTAATAATTCAAATTTTGTAGTATAAATAGATGTGTTACATTTTTGCTTAAATAAAAATCTCCTAAATTCTCTCTTCTCTCGATCTTTAAAGAGTTTGGAATAACAAGCCGTGAGTGTTCAAATTTCAATATTATTTTTAATACTTTAGAATATTTTAATTTTATTGTATGTTTTAATATATTGCATCGATTATTTTCAAAATCATTCATACTTGCTTTCTATTTTGCCAAAACGATCCGTATAGCTGGAATTAGAACTAAAACTCAGTACTAAAAACAATTAATTAAAAAAATAATGAAAACATGTATTTTAAATACATAGATAGAGAGACAGACAGAGAGAGAGAGAGAGAGAGAGCTTAATATATGAAATTTAGAATTTAAAAGTATTATGTTTTGTTAGTAGTCTGAGTTGGGTTGGATCGGGTTGAATTGGCCCAAGCCCAACAGGAAAACATGAGAACACAAACCCAACGGAGACTGAAACAAGCAACGGACGTTCAGGGATGGCGAAGGCGGAACACAAGCCATGGCCAATGAGATGTCACACGGCGACCACCACGTGCTTCATCGCCTGACGTGAGCGCCTCGGAGTTATCGTTACTTCCGGCCAGGTCCTCGTTTACTGGTTTCAATCGATTTATCATAATAATAATCTTGTTTACCTTTGTTTTTATTGGTTAACTGATGAAAAAATTAGGATGGTTGCATTTGCTGGTTTGATTTACGATGAAAGGATGTTCAACTTATCATTGATGCTGGAAATGAACCTGTTACATCATTATGTTTCAAGTCAGGTGAGTTTCTTTACGGTGTTGTTGCCTTCTTTATTCATATGCTGTTATTATGATTTCCAATTCACGCATTATATCTCTATACGAATTTTCTTGTTATTTGTGGTGCTTACTGTTAATGATTATTATGAGCGTATTAGTGATTTTGTAGAAAACTTCTGAGTGCATGTGCTAGAAAAGTGTCCATCAAGTGCTTCCGAGAAGAGCACATCAAGTATCATTTAAATGCATTTTAGCAAATTTATACGATAAAATCTTCAAGAAAAACGTCTGAAGTGTTTATTTTTCACTAAAGCATTTGTTCGTATTTAGTTATTCTTTATAAACTAAATCAAAAGCTGTTTTGGCTATTTCACAATGCTTTTCACAGTCAAAAGCATTTCCACTTCTTAAAAAAATTTTATTGATAAATCTTTTGTACAAGATTCTTATAGTCTTGTGTTTTAAACTAAGAAAGTAAGATGTTTATGGTACAGTGTTTTTAAGGTTGAGGCTCAAATAATATCTATCTTTACTACTCAGTTTCTTGTTGGATTTCAAAAATCTGCTTAATGATCACTGCTTGACACAGGAATGAAGATATTGTTTATGCTTCCTCTGGAAAGGAAGTCAAGTCTTTTGATGTCGAAATGGTAACTCTTTTTGGCTGAATAGCAATGTTGAGTAATTGTCCCTTTTTAAATGAGTTTCCATTTGTTCCTTCATTGCTACTGAAAAACCTTTGTACTTACTCATTTTTATGATTCATCAATTGTATTCACGGCATTTTCTCTAACTGTAGTGATGTGTTGAAAAACTTTTAATCCTGAGCCTGTTTTTATATGCAGATTGCTTGCAACTCTAAGTCATCTTTTGTTGCTTGTGCCAATAATAAAGATGATGTTAAGGTATGCAGATCTATGAATTCAGTGATTTATTTTTTACTTGAGTGGAAGTTTATGAGTTCACCTGCTGTTAATCATTGCTGTGACAGATCATTGATACTCGCCAACATTGTCTTTGTAAAACATTGAGGGCTGGTCATTCAAGTGTATCCTCTTGTTGTATGCCTCTCAACATGACCTTATATATGCTCCATATGCATATAAAATGTGCTCACTTTCTCAAAGTTGCCTCTGTATATACCATGGATCCCAGCTTGCTATGTCTATGCTCAATAGCTTGTTTGAAGTTCACTAAGATCCCTGTTATTTTTGCTACTGGTGTCATTATTTTGTCCCCTTAATTGAACTTAATAGATCTGCAGTACTATGCAATTCATTCCTTGGAGACCTGGGAAGATGAAGTTCCTTTGTAAGTTTTATAATTATTTTTTTGAAATGAAATTCATATCTCCTCCTCTCTGATATATTTGTGTCAATGATAACAATATTGCAACACATTTAGATGGAATAACTAGTAAAAGGTGTTTGGATTTCTCCTAGGTCTTATGATAAAGCATTTAGTATTTTTTTTCCATTACTAGGAATTGAATACAATTGCTATTTTTCACCCAACTAAGCTAAGACTTCTTTAGCATAAAATGTGCATTTTATTTGACTACATCTTGTAATTTGAGCTCTCTGCAGATGCTGTTACTTTTTACCACTTAGCCGACTCTTCATTGGCCATATTTAAGTAATATTTGGCTGTATGGTGCCATTTTAGAAAATGCCCACCACCATTCAATATATTGTGGACTATTATTCCTCCTATTCTCTTGCTAAAATAAGGAACCACTCTAATATCGTGGAAGCCTGAGACCACCATTAGGTTCTGTCTGAAAACTGAATTATTCGAAGCTTAAATGGTAGGTTATTGCATCTGTAAAAAAATAAATTTGTGGACTGAAAATATGTGGAAGTTATTATATGATGGCACATTTGCAACAAATTTGCTGGTCTAATTTTTTGTTTCCTGCAGCTGTGTCTTAAGAAGCCATGTCTATTTAGTGTATTAGCACCAATATCAGTGAACTTGGGAGACATGCTGAAAATTGCTCTTATGTAGAATGTCAAATACCCCTAAAAGATTGTTTCATTTTGCCTTATTTATACATTTCTGGAACTTGATTAATTAAAGGTAGGGTTTGTACCATTCTGTTATAAGCAAGTTGGAGCAGAAGATTTGAGAGACAGTGCAGGTGTCTTGTATTAGTGCATTGACTTCATTAATTATTGATTTCAATATGCATTTAAGTCTGTAATTCCTTTTGACGATATTTCTCTCTGGGTAATTGCAGTCATTACTGGAGGTCTAGATTCAAGGCTTGTTGTGTGGGATTTTTCTAAGGGGCGTCAGCTAAAAATCATTGATTTTGGTATGTATTTCTTAATTTTGTCTCTCTATTATTTCGTTATCTACTTCCACATCTTACTGTGTTTTAATCGGTTGCCTCTTGGCCCAGGCAGACATTTATTTGGGATGGTAACATAGAAAATCCTCTGTCAAGAACCCTGCAGTGGATGTGTTTTTATCATATGATAACACATGTTTTAAAATTACCTAATTACATAATAACACATTATTGTATATATGAATTGTGTATCAAAAATAAATACACATAGCATTGCTTATATTATATATATTAGACAAACTACCATGGCCCTGCTTCTTTTCCCTGCAGACATTTAACTTAATATCGTCAACTGAATCATTTTTAAATATGTTTCGAATGTTCTGGAGCTCCTATGAAATAAGAAATTTTATATATGACTCGAAAAAAGTTAAAATAAATCTGGGTGAATCAAATTCATGCCACGTGTCCAAGGTTTAACTTAGTGGTAGTTGACAATTATTTAGGTTTTTCTTGTTTCAGGCTTACCAGACATAAATAGTACTACAGTAGTAAAGCTGGGCAATGTTACAACCCTGCTTTTGTTCATGCAATAGCAGTTCCGGATGTTGGTATGTTGGACAAATCAGACAAGATACTTGTGGTTGCTAGGGGTGATGTGTAGTTGATGTGATTAATACCGGATCAGAACTTCCTACAATTAGGTCGAAAAATTCCACAAAAGCGCTGAAGGGATCTCCGTCAATACCAAAGGTAATACTCTGGCTGCAGAAATGGAAACTTTGGATTTAAATGGTGGGAAGAGGTAGCATTTTTACTGTTTTGGGACAAGGGAAAGTACTTGATCTCAGGACTATGGCAGGTAAATTGGCTGTGCACCTCTCCAACTGAATCAGAGAACCTCGTCAAAACACTTCCAAAGCAGCAAAGGTCGATACAGTTTCATAGACCAGAGCTGCAGCCATGACTCCTGTAATTGATACTTTGATATCCCTCTTTGGGATTTTTGTTGTAGAATATGTCCTTATATGGGGAAGACAGTGAAGTTTTCGAAGTTGTATTTTTTTTATTTTCCTGATTTTTATTTTTCAATGAAACTACATGCTAACCGAGTTGCTTCATTTGATTTTCTTCTGATTTATACCAAATGTGGGAAAATTTATGTATGTGAAATGGCCAATGATTACTTAGCCAATGTCCATGGTCATTCTTTTCAATTATTAAAATATATATTATATCCATTAATAATTAATCCAGCCACCAAGAGTGAACCTGAATCTATCAAATTTTGGTTATCAGGCAGCAATTGAATCCCCCTTTCTCCATTCTAGTTCTTTCCTAAATCTTGCTGCATTTACTTGAATTTCAATCCACACCATGCCCATGCAGTGCCCGCAACTTCAAATCAAACAATGCATCTTTCATTACAATAACACAACAAACTCTAAAATTCTTATCGGGTATATATTTTTAAGTATCTAATTAATAATATTATGTGTACCTATTTTTTACTATTTAATTGGGTATTTAGAGGATATATTATTTTATAGTTGAATATTTTTCTTAATTTAAAATCATTTAATTATTTAATAATATATTATTTATGTATTTAAAAATATAAAAATAAATTCATTTGAACGTACAATGACTGAACTTGAGAGGGAAGATACGTAATATTAGTTAAAGATGTGCCCCGCTCAACCAAAACCTTCCTTAGACTTCCCGCAATATTTCAAACCTTTCACCCGCAACAACGCAGACATTGCTTCTCATCTCTCTTTCCCTGCAAAACACCTTGGCAGTTTGACACCAACACCTCAACCTTCCATAAACCTGCCAACCACCACCTCCTTATTTACCATTACAAAAATGCCACCACCATCTTCTCTCAACAAACGACTTACCGCCCTATAGCTTTGCTTGGGGTCTTTCTTATAAAAACGTCTCGAAAACAAGGATCCAATCAAGGTTGCGGGTATTGGGGTT
The DNA here is from genome assembly GCF_011075055.1 of Mangifera indica. NCBI lineage: Eukaryota > Viridiplantae > Streptophyta > Magnoliopsida > Sapindales > Anacardiaceae > Mangifera > Mangifera indica. The sequence continues at coordinate 14,246,128 of NC_058148.1, read as the reverse complement.
GTTCTGGGAGGTGAATTCACCATGATGCAATCTGGGGTGCCTGTATGCAACACTTGTGGTGATCAAGTGGGACTTAATGCTAATGGGGACGCGTTTGTGGCTTGCCATGAGTGTAACTTCCCCATTTGCAAGGCCTGCTTTGATGATGAGATCAAGGATGGTCGCAAAGCTTGTTTGCGCTGTGGAGCTACTTATGATGGTAAATGAAAAAACAATTAAAAATGTTCTCTGTTTTAGTTTTGTGAGATGGGTTCCATTGTGATGCTTCAATATTAGACTCTTGTCATGTCAAATTTTGTTGATGTTTGGTATTTGGCAATGGCAATATTTGGTTTTTTTGGGCTTTTATTTACTACCCTTATAACATCTTGGATGATTATATTGATTCGTGTTAGCAATTGTGAATGCACAAATTGGTAAGAAGCTAGAACCATTGATTGCTCAAGCACTTTCCTCTTCTGATCTAGGGATTCTAGGCAATTTTCCTAATATCTGTTTAATTCTTGTGAAGCATGGAAGGAAAGGGAGAAAATGTTCAAACCTTCTCTAATTCATCTTTGAGAATTTTCTTTCTTCAAGGATCAAAACAGAGCATGAGCAGTGACTTGATAACAAGTCTTGTTAGGGACATTTTCTAGAATGAAAGTCAAAATCTTCCATTTGTTAGATGTTTCATATATTGCAAATATTTTTCTTTTGATTGTATCTCATTATTTAATATTGCTAAGACATTTGCATGATTCTCTCATTATTCAATATGCTAAGCCAAAGCATGATTATGAACTCTCCAGAGAACTTGCTAGATGATGCTGAAACGAAGGTATCTGCCAATCGATCCACAATGGCTGCTCATCTTGGTGATTCTCAGGTATGATGGTCTTCATAAGGCTCTCCAATGCATGTGCATGTCATAATGGTAGAAATATTAGTTTTTACTTGCTTGAGAATATTAATTCAGTAAAAACTGAAGATCTTGCTAATTTTCTTTTCATGCATAAAGCTTGAGAAATTTTTGGATGCTTACAGTTTTTCTGCCCTTCACCTTGGTCTGTACAGGATGTTGGACTTCATGCAAGACATGTCAGTAGCGTCTCTACTGTGGACAGTGGTAAGTAATTTTGCTTTCTAATGTTGCATTTTGCTGGTCATATTTTTTCAATTTTTAATGAACTGTCATTGATGACCTCTGTTGTTTCATTGAAGAATATAATGATGAATCTGGGAATCCAATTTGGAAAAATAGAGTGGAGAGTTGGAAGGAAAAAAAGAACAAGAAGAAGAAGGCTGCACCTAAGGTTGAAAAAGAGGCCGCTGAAATCCCACCAGAGCAGCAGATGGAAGAAAAGCAGCAGTAAGTATAAGATTAAAAATTTTAAATTAGTGCAGGAATACGAATTATATCAGATAAAGTAGGTAGAAATGAAATTTTTGTTAGGTCTAATGTCAGTCTAATTTCCAAAGAAATATTGAACATCTTCTACACAGTATTGAAATTTTTGTTGGCAGCATCTTCAATAGGTAGATCAGTTTGACTTGCTATTGTTTAAATAAAATCCATTCCATTACTGAGATTGCTTTTTGCAGGTCCACAGATGCTGCGGAGCCACTTTCAATTACAATTCCAATTCCAAAAAGCAAACTCTCACCATACAGAACTGTGATAATCATGCGACTGATCATTCTGGGTCTTTTCTTCCATTACCGAGTGACAAATCCTGTTGATAGTGCTTTTGGTCTTTGGCTCACTTCTGTCATTTGTGAGATCTGGTTTGCTTTTTCTTGGGTGTTGGATCAGTTCCCTAAATGGACTCCCATTAACAGGGAAACATATATTGATAGGTTATCTGCAAGGTATACCCTCGTGAATGCAAACTTTCAGACATGTTGCCGGCAGTATTCATAGAGAAAGCTATAAGTTCTTAGAAACCAAGAAAAAAATTTTCTCCTGTTTTCATGTTGAATGTGCAGATGAAGTTGTTGTATTTGTTGTCATGCCAGGTTTGAAAGAGAAGGTGAACCCTCTCAGCTTGCTGCTGTAGATTTTTTTGTGAGTACTGTTGATCCATTGAAAGAACCTCCCTTGATCACTGCCAATACGGTGCTTTCCATTCTTGCTTTGGACTACCCCGTGGATAAAGTGTCATGCTATGTATCTGATGATGGTGCTGCCATGCTTACATTTGAATCTCTAGTAGAAACAGCTGACTTTGCAAGGAAATGGGTTCCATTCTGCAAAAAGTATGCAATTGAACCACGGGCACCTGAGTTCTACTTCTCACAGAAGATTGATTACTTGAAGGACAAAGTGCAGCCTTCTTTTGTGAAAGAGCGCAGAGCAATGAAAGTATGCATTTTAAGCTAAATCTGGCTATAACTCTAGAATGCTCATGCCACTTCAATATTGGAAGTGAGAGGAGCCTTTCTTACATTTTTTTCACCTCTGATTACAGAGAGATTATGAAGAATACAAAGTTAGAGTAAATGCTCTAGTTGCGAAGGCTCAAAAAACACCTGAGGATGGATGGACTATGCAAGATGGAACACCTTGGCCAGGAAATAACCCTCGCGACCACCCTGGCATGATTCAGGTTAACTTATCTCTTCGTTTTAGTTATCCGTGGAAACATGTTTGTAAATGTTTGAGTGTTCATTTGCTACATGCTTGTGTTTGTTGATATGTACATGCAAGCTTTCCTCTCAATGAACTTTTCACAGTTTAAGGTTAAAAATTTTGACAAGGCCTATTTCAACCCTTTTCAGGTTTTCCTTGGACACAGTGGTGCTCGTGACATTGAGGGAAATGAACTTCCTAGATTGGTTTATGTTTCCAGAGAGAAGAGACCTGGTTACCAACACCACAAAAAAGCTGGTGCTGAAAATGCTCTTGTATGTGAACACTACTTAAGCTCATCAGTATTTCATTAGTCACTTTGATGTCATATATTCTTATATTTCAATGAATAATTTCAAACAGATAAGAGTTTCTGCAGTTCTCACAAATGCTCCCTACATCCTCAATCTTGATTGTGATCACTATGTTAACAATAGCAAGGCAGTTAGAGAGGCCATGTGCTTCATGATGGACCCACAAGTTGGTCGAGATGTATGTTATGTGCAGTTCCCTCAAAGGTTTGACGGTATTGATAGGAGTGACCGATATGCCAATCGCAACATAGTTTTCTTCGATGTAAGCTTCAAGTTGGCTATTCTCTCGTTAATATTAACTAGTGGTTAGACTGGATATAATTTTTAAATAATTCTATATACCATCTTTCTACAAAAGAAAACATCTTTCTATTGAGAAAAATAGTGAAAACATTCTACAGTTGTTTTTACAATAATCTGAAAATGCATTCTTAGTATAGGGTTTCACTTTTTGAAATTTTATCTGCTAATTACTTTTCACTCCTATCTCAAGCTACATAATGAATTTCTGCTTTTGAATATATATAAAGATATTTGGCAATAATTTCATTGAAATACAATAACTAGGATTTATTTGAGTTTTAGCCATCAGTTATGTTGAGGTTCAACTCAAAATACATTCCCTTCAATTCCTCAGAACTTTTTTTTTTCCTTCAGCATATTCCTTCCTGCATTTAATTTTGAGATACCAGAAAAACTTGGCAATGATCATTGAATGCTAAAACCATCACCTTTATTATAGGTGGCAAATTCCTTGATATCTTGAAAGCTTCATAAGTAGCTGAAGTCTGAGCATTCTTATTCTTGATTATTCTTTGAATTCAAATCTCAGGTTAACATGAAAGGACTAGATGGAATCCAAGGACCAGTTTATGTGGGGACAGGTTGTATGTTCTACAGGCAAGCTCTTTATGGCTATGGACCTCCTACAATGCCTAGCTTACCCAAGAAATCCTCATCTTGTTGCTCCTGTTGCTGCCCCTCTAAGAAGAAGCCCACTAAAGATCTCTCTGAGATTTACCGAGATGCAAAACGCGAAGAGCTAGATGCTGCCATCTTTAACCTTCAGGAGATTGATAGTACGTCTGAATTTTATAGGCAATTAAAAGTTACTAATATTTCAAGTAGTTATCAACTTATAGTATATGCCTGGGTTTTCTCCTGCAGATTATGATGAGCATGAGAGGTCAATGCTGATCTCCCAGATGAGTTTTGAGAAGACTTTTGGTTTGTCTTCTGTCTTCATTGAATCTACACTGATGGAAAATGGAGGAGTGCCCGATTCTGTCAATCCCTCGGCACTTATCAAGGAAGCAATTCACGTCATCAGCTGTGGCTATGAAGAGAAGACTGAGTGGGGAAAAGAGGTAGACTTCTTGTTCTTGTTGTTATATAACTCTTTCCTTGGATTGGATGTTATGTGCACTCAGTAGTCTCGGTTCAAAGCAATTTCACCCACTCAATGGGCTAATTCAGATCTTTGTTTTGTGTCCCCTGTCTCTCAGATTGGTTGGATATATGGTTCGGTCACTGAGGATATCTTAACAGGATTCAAGATGCACTGTAGAGGATGGAGATCTATTTACTGCATGCCCTTAAGGCCTGCTTTCAAAGGGTCTGCACCCATCAATCTTTCTGATCGGCTCCACCAGGTTCTCCGCTGGGCTCTTGGGTCTGTGGAGATTTTCCTGAGTAGACACTGCCCCCTCTGGTATGGATACGGAGGAGGTCGCCTCAAATGGTTGCAAAGACTGGCATATATTAACACCATTGTATACCCATTTACGTCCCTCCCCCTTATTGCTTATTGTACATTGCCTGCAATTTGCCTTCTCACCGGAAAATTTATTATACCAACGGTAATTTCCTTCAGAATCCCTTTTCTCAGCATAGTATGAGAAGACTAGAATAATTTGTTCTTTAAGCATGAAGCATCGTTTGAAATACTGAAAAAATTTGTATATCAGCTCTATGTGTAGAACTTGAACTTAAAATTGATCACCTTTTTACTTGTTCAGCTCTCAAACTTGGCAAGTGCCCTGTTTCTTGGTCTCTTCATGTCCATCATTGTGACCAGTGTGCTTGAATTGAGATGGAGTGGAGTTGGCATTGAGGACCTGTGGCGTAATGAGCAGTTTTGGGTCATTGGAGGTGTTTCAGCCCATCTCTTTGCCGTCTTTCAAGGATTTCTAAAAATGCTTGCAGGCATTGACACCAACTTCACTGTCACAGCAAAGGCAGCTGACGATACAGAATTTGGGGAGCTCTATATGATCAAATGGACAACACTCTTGATCGCTCCAACTACTCTTATCATTGTCAACATGGTAGGTGTTGTTGCTGGTTTCTCCGATGCATTGAACAAAGGATATGAAGCATGGGGACCCCTTTTCGGAAAGGTGTTCTTCGCCTTTTGGGTGATCTTCCATCTGTATCCATTCCTCAAGGGTCTCATGGGTCGCCAAAACAGAACCCCGACCATTGTTGTTTTATGGTCAGTTCTCTTGGCTTCGGTCTTCTCCCTTGTTTGGGTCAAGATCAATCCATTTGTGAGCTCACACGATGGCTCAACGGTTGCACAAAGCTGCATCTCCATAGACTGCTGAGTTTTCTGAAGTTCTCCAGGTTTTGGACACTTTCAAAGTTATACAATTGTTTAGTTGTCACTGTACTTCCTGTGACCAGCTTGGTGCTTTAAATTGAATAGTGAATAGTTTGCATTGATCATGTTTTCTTTATGAGTGATGAAAATTCAACTTATAAGATCTTTAAGCATTGCTGTCTGTGAACAATATCATTGCAACTACAGGATGTAATATCTCTGCCTAATGAAAACAGTAGAAAAATGAATCAAATGGCATAATTCCTGTCCATTTTACTCAGTTTCCTGTGCCATTTGTTCAATTAACTTCATGGATTTTCTTGAATCACATGAACGTTGTTCACCATTGGAAAAAATATTTAATTTTGCTGAAGAAACAAACAATGCCATACTTGCGGGTAGGTAAGGAACTATGCATTACTACTACGATATTCTAATAAATAACAAAGAAGATCATCACATATGGTACTTTAAAATCCACCAATTTAAATCTCTTAAGAGAAATCATAGACTGCTCAAAATGAATCAGACAACTGACCAAAACTTTAAGTAACTTAACAAATCTGTAACACAACTCCTTAAGCACTAATGTTTTGGGCCTTGTTAAGGATTACTCCTTCATACTTGACCTGGAACCACTTCATTGCATCCTCCTTGGTAACTCTATGCTGAATTCCAACGCGTGACTTGCATCTGCGGCGACGACAAACACGATATCCTGGGCGCTCAAGAACAACGTAGAAATCCATACCATAGATACCAGTTGAAGGATCATACCTGACAGGAGAATATACAATACAACAGTTAATTTTACAATCCCAGGGTGAGACTAAAACCTGACACTGAGAATCCTAATAAACTCTTAACTACCAAGCAGAAATTGGAAAATGTCAGCACTTTTATTTTGTAATGATCTCTTTCTACAAGCATATCAGTAAATTTATATGCTGTTGTCCATAACAAGATCAATGTTGATAGCTTAGACCAAAATATGGAATCCTCGGAAAATACAATTTTCAACAAGAACTTCAGTCCCTACAGTCTTCAATAATTAAAAAAAATAGTTACAAATAGACAAGCTTAGCTTAGAAAGATTGAACTGGAATTGTGTCTGTAAGCAATCCATACTTGTGGAGGTCAACCTTAAGCGTTGGTAGCTAGTTAAGTGCACCTGAACCATGAAGGATATGCAAATTCCTGACATCTCGAATTGCCAGGAATTTTCAGTGTTCCTTTTGATCTTTCCCCAACTGTTTTCCTTATTTCCTTTCCATTTTTGTAAGCCAAGAGACTGATTGAACCCCTCACTTCCTTCTCATTATCTTCTGATCAATGAACACTTTCTTATGAGGTAAAATTTCAGCCTGTGCATTTGCTGATGTTTCAATTTGTGTCACAAATTATCTCTATCAATTATGGGTTTGTAACAACAAACAATACTGCAACTGGAATTTCTTTTCTTTTCCTGATTTACCATGTCCATTACTTGCAGTACGCAAAAAAAAAAAGACACAATGGAAACGAAAAGCAACGAAAAGAAAGGAACTTACTTGATGCCGAGATCAATGTGCTCCTGAATGCCGAAACCAAAGCAGCCAGTTTCGCTGAAGTTGCGTCTCAAAAGCTCGTACTCCTTGACCTTCAAACCGCTTTCCAAAAGCTGCATCGCCTTGTCTCCTCTAACTGTAACGTAACAAGCAATCTTTTCGTTCCTCCTGATACCAAATGACCTGACAGTGTACCTAGCCTTGGAGAAAACAGGTGTTTGGCCACTGAGTTGTTCCAGGACCTTGGCGGCTCGTGTGAGCCGATCTCCGCTTTCACCCACGGAGATGTTGAGTACCAGCTTCTGAACTTTTATTTCCCTCATTGGGTTCGCAAGCTTCTTCTCCGACGCCTGATTCAATAACATAAAACGTGAAACCAGTCAATAAAATTAATATTAAATTGTCATACAAAAGAGATGGAGAGAGTGGAAGACAGAACCATTGCAGTATTGACGTTAGAGAAGGCAGATGGATGGAGCTGTTGAATCTGAGTCGGGTTGAAGAGGCGGGCAAGCTTAAAATGACGAGGGAGCCAGTTAGGGTTTTTGTAATCGTCGCTTTATTGATAGACGAAAATACCCTTCGACAAGGATCAAAAAACAAAGGCAAATATTGGCCCCGAAACTGCTGCTCCATAATCTTCGGCCTTTTGTTTTAAAAAATAACAAATTCACCCTATTTTAGTCGAGTTTTTATCTCTCACATCTAATGAAGATTTGAGGAAAAAGTAGCAAAACCTCTATGAAGGAAAATGTGAAAATCATTCATATTTAGATTAGGTAAAGTAAATTAATTATGTTTTAAAATATAAAAAATAATATGATTATTATATAAATTTAGTATATTTTTCTCACCCTCTCGCTCATAATTTAATATTTGTGCACAATGAAAAAAAAAAAGTGAGTACTTATTGCTTTTTTTTTGGGGGGGTTTCTTGCACACATAATATTAGATGGTGAGTAAGAGAAAAAGAGAGTTTTCGTAAGACCCTCTCCAAAAATTATAGCCAAGGGTCAAAACAAAAAAAAAAAGTCATTTTATGCTACATAGGGGTTAGAAGAAACCTAACAAAAACTTTAAAAAAATAAAGGTTAAAAATAACAGCTGGTATCAAAATGGAATAATTGGGTGTCAACAAAATGTGGTGTTTCTTGTACACATGTTAGATGGTAAGATAATGAGAAACAAAATTGAGCTCTCCTAGCATTCTCTTGTAATAGAAGTTATAGTTAGGGGTAAAAAAAATTATTTTATGATATATAGGGGGTCAAATAACTGAGGAAAAACAAAAAGGGGTTAAAATGGCTAGCTGGGGTCAAAATGGCATAGTTCGGCGTCAAAAAGAAATTTGGTATAAATATGGAGTTACAACAAAATTTTGTAAAAAAAATTTCCGATGCCGGGACTTGAACCCGGGTCTTTCGGGTGAGAGCCGAATATCCTAACCACCTAGACTACATCGGACTTTGCGATAATCGTTTAATAATTAAAAAAATCAGCTAATGCATTTCTTCTATTTTTGTGCTCCGTCGGCCTCCTTTGCCAGATTTTCCCCAAATCCCTCAACTTTTGGCGACACGAGTGGGCATAACGATCTTTTGTTTCATGCCTTCAATGGCAACTTCGAAAGCTCAACGTAGCTTTGCATCGTCGGCACTAGATTTCACCATTCATTACGGTTGAGAAGCGGAGAGATTCAAGCTATGGTGGTAACTTTCTCTCTCATTTTTCAAGCGTAGCTTCTTTTTTATTTTTCTTCAAAATGGCTATCACCTTATTTTGTCCCACAACAATGTCTTTTAAGCGGCTTTCTTTTTCACTTTTTCTTCGAAAAGCTGATCAATTAAAACCTGAAACATAAGCAGAAAGCTCTCTTTGACAGAGACTTAATTAGTGTAATAGCTGTATGTCAAAAAGTAATAGTTGGGTGTAACCGTCAAAATGTACCAGCTGGACGTCAAAAAGAAATTTGGTAGTTAAAAACTTAAAACTGTAAAAGCTGGATCTCAAGTAAATTTCGTATAAATATGAAGTAAAAATGATATTGGCAAAATTAAGTTCCGTTGCCGGGACTTGAACCCGGGTCTTTCGGGTGAGAGCCGAATATCCTAACCACCTAGACTACAACGGATCGATGCATTCGGAAAGATTTTATATAACTATCTGTGTTATTTGCAGTGTAGTTCGGCATCACCTTCATCGATTAACTAAGATAAAATGTAAACCAATTGTAAGAAGTTATGAAAGGAGATAGATATTACACAACCAAATGCTATTTCCCAAAAAAATACATGGAAATAATAACTTTGACATTTTCTGTGCTTGTGTTTACAAAGGCAACTCCTGAATAAATATCATAAATATTCCATATGTGAAAAGCACGATCAAAGAATAAGTGAAATACTGCATGATTTGCAGAGCCTGGTTTTCATGGTGGTCTCCAACCAACAGTCCTGAGTCTGAGAATGAATATATCTACTAGGACTTGGTTGATTCAAGACCATATCAAAACAAATTTACGCGAAAAAACCATGGCACTACAAAAGCTATCACTAGGCATGCCATTAGGAAGTTGCAAAGCGGCTGCCCCTGCCACCAACAACATCCTCTCCTTTCTGATGAGCTATTACTGCTGTCGATATATCTATGCTCATTCCATTCCTCCATGAATCTGAAATCCCTGACATCAGTGACATTTTTCGCGGTCTGGCCACAAATTTCACACAGCCTGTGCATGATAAGAAACATATCTACATGAATGACTTCAGTATTTCTATGACAGAACTGGTTAATATTGACACATAACCAGAGAGCAAGTTAATTCAAAACAAACCTAATGGCTCTGCCTCTGGAATTCAGTGCTCAAATGCACATGGGCATGAGGCAATTCATTGACGTTACCAACTGTGAAGCTAACATGAATAATATACACGCATAATGATGTGGGTAGGATGAACACAAAGTACAAATGCACAAGGAAATGAGAATGCCAGAGATGTTGCAAGCCTTAAATCACCACACATGATACATTTTGTTACTATGAACCATAAAACTGAGAGTTTACTCAACAGGTAATCAATTTGAGTTTCACATAAAAGTCGAATTAAGTTCTCTTCTGACTAGTGATTGCTTCTGTAATTGGCTTCCAGGAATCCTGAGTCCAGTTTTGCATATAATTGAGAGTCCATCGAGACTATAATTTACATTCAGTGTACTCAAACTTAATAAATAACTTGATTCCTAAATGGTACATCTTAATCTAACATCAAATCAAAATGCATACTATATCCTAAAACTTTTATGTAAAATTAAAAAAAGAAAGGTCATTTTTTTACAGAAGCAAGAAATTTTTACCTGTTTCCTTTTAGCTTAAACCATGCCTCAGCACAGTGGCTATGTGCAATGCCAAGCTCATTTTTGCATCCACAACCAAGCTGAATTAAATCCATGGTGGAAGAATCAACTGTATCTGTAGCATCTGTGGTTTCCAATGATTGCTCAGAGTCCAACTGACAAATTCTACAAACCCTTTCTTCAATCCCACTCTCCTTAGTTACTTTTTCATCTCCACTGCCACATTTAATATCAATCACACAGGATTGCTTCTGCAGTATAGAATTCTTTCTCTTCACCAATGCTTTACTTGAGGTCATTTCAGTACCTTTTACTTCTACTAATTCATTATTGTCTCTGCTAAAACCCAGAGTCTGATCCAAATTTACCACAATAACAGTCTCCAGCACTTGATCAAATTGACTCCCAACTCTTTGCTGACAATGTGTATGCTGTGCTTCCACAACTGCATCACCAGTTGACTCTAATTCATCAATTTTCAATCCAAAACCCCCCTGTTCTCTGCTGTAACTTGTACTTTCATCTGAGTTTCTTAGACACACTGTATCTACCCTAACCCCAGAAACCAAATTGTTCAAATTCTTGGCAATTATTCTCATATCATCTGTCTCATGATGTATAACCCTCTTTTGCCCTTCTCCTAAAACTTTACCCAACTCAACTTCATCAATATCTCTTCTAAGACTCAAAGTTTCAACTGAAGTTTTCTTCATAACAGTGTTTAGCACAACCCCATCAACCAGATTACTTGAATTCTCACCTGTTGCTCTACTAACTTGACTAAAATTCTCAACAATTCTATCACTCTTATGAGTTTCTTGATCCATTAATCACCAAAATTAGAAACCAAAACCTTCTCAAGAATTTTCAGAAACTAATATATATATGCACCGACAGCACTATCTGGCTTGATTGCATAACATGAAACTATTATCATTACATTCCTTAAAAGACACAAAAAATTTGTAGAGAAACAAGAACTGATGAAAATTAACAGTTAAATAACTCAACAAAAACCGAATCTACTATTTAAAAAAAAAAAAAAAAACAAAGAAACCAACAAACCCAGAAACCAGATCATTACCTACTCCATTATTCATTTCTATCCCACGCAAAAGACAAGCTCCCTCCAATCATCCATCATAAGGCATTTACTTTAAAACTTAAACCCCACAACACAGAATAAAAGTGGTTTCTTTTTCCTTTAGTAAAAAGCAAAGCAGATAGATCTCAGGTTGTCTGAGAATTAACTAAAACAAGTACTGGGTGGACGTCATTTACTCATTTAAATTATTAAAAGAGACAAAAAACTGAAATTGTATACACAAAAGGTTAGGTGAGGAAAAGGAGTTGGAGTAGGAATAAATCAAATTACAAAATACGTATAGTTCAACCGTGGATGAAAGATTAGAAACGGAATTTGAAATACGAAGAATACAGCTAGGAGATTAATGGTTATCTCGTATTGTTGAGTTGCAATCCATGTATTTGGCTTCTGCATGGAAAAATATCTTGATTCATTGATGTATTGAATAGGTAAAAACGTGGGCTTACCTTATTATTATAATATCTAATTATTTTTATATATTTGATTATATACGATTGTTTTACATAAAATTATTAAAACAGGGATTTGATTTCGATATTATTTCCACTTATAGCTTATCTGGTAGGTCAAGTAAAATGTTTCATAGCATTTCCATAATTGATTTTTGTGCGATGTTATCTGCAAATATCTAATTAAATTCATAAATAATATTAAATATTATTTTATATTTAATTTAAAATATTAAGTATATATATTTTTTATACATCATTTAAGTATACAAACGATATATTATTATGTGATTAAATTACTTTTTACCTTTAATTTAAAATCATAATAACGTATTATATATATACTCAAATTATGTATTTTTTTTAGCAATAATATATACACTCACTTTTGAGTACTTAAATAAATACTCAGATATTTTATCATTATATGATTAAATACAATCATCAAATACATGATGATACATCATTTGAACATCTAATTAAGACAATTTTATTATTTATTTTTTGAGTGATAATTCATATTCAAACAGATAAAATTATCTAATTATATAATAATTCATTTGTATTTCGTCGGAAAAGTTGATTGGAGGAAAGGTAAGGGTAGATAAGGTAGAATGAACCTTTAAAGACATGAAATGCATATTCGTGGCCTTATTTCATTATCATGGCACCCACTATGCGTGAGGCAGCAGAAAAAAGTCATCAAACTTATTCTTCTACCCAATAAATTCAACAAAAGTTGAAGCAATCCTGTGATCACATGTAGATTCCATATTCCAAATACCCATTATCCATTACTTACAAGTCACACCTTGCTAATAATTTCGCAGGAATCCTTTTACAGAACAAAACCAACAGAGTTCCTCCAAGAAATCTAATAAATAAATGGCAGATCTAATACAAAGACAAAGGGTGAAATTGAGTGGGGGTAGTTGCCAGTTTCTTGTCATAATCTAAGAGCCACCTGCCTCATTCTCAGCTGATGCAAAAATGTTACAGCATACTTAACCAGCGCTGCTTGTTCAATCTGAATGTGTAGATATTCCTAAATGATTGAAGGTTCTATTTGCACCTGACTAGAGGGATGCAAAAAGGCAATAATGCTCAATGTACTAACAATGCGTGTAAAATATAGATACAAATGTTAATATATCATCATATAATTAAATAATTTTAAATTAAATATAACTCGTCTGCATTTATACCATGTTTGTTACTATTGTTAATGCATATAATATTACTCATTATAAGTTATACTATTCATACAATTAATAACAAAGACCGTCAGCTCCAATCGGCCAACAACTAAGGCGTCATGTGCCAATTGACAACAGATGCCAGATATGTGTTTAAGTGTGGTGAATGTACTCTAATCAATCAATGATATTGCCAAAAAAAATCAATTTATATATTCTTTCAAGGAAAATCCCTGGTCATTTTCTAATAAAAGAGTCCACCTAGATGGAAATGGAGATTTAATATCCATTTTATAAACATAACAGCTTGGGAGTTGGGAGGAAATGTCTTGTACGTCTAAGAAAACACAATGTAAGTTGCAATATAAAATTTTCTGTCAGGTTAAGGCTGTCAACAAATAAAATAATAGGAAGTCACATGTCTAAATCCATATTAATACTTGATTCACAAACTAAATCATGAAAAATATATATATATATAAGAGTTCTGCAAAAAACTGAAGGTTAGTCAGATGAGAAATTCATTTACAGTTAGATGCAGAAATGATTTTGTTACTGTGGTCCAGAAAGTTCTGATTCTTCTTGGGCATCACTGTCTTGCCTTGCCAAGATTGGATCCACCTTGTGCCTCTTCAATTCCTGCCTGCTCAACAAGAACTTCCAGGACCTTCAAAACTGCTCACGTCTTTGCGCAAAGGTTAGGATGTGACTGAGTACACAGCAGAGCCAACTCTACAGCTTTTTCCAATACCATTAAATTGAATTGTCCCTTCAGATCCCTATCTACTAGCAATTCTAGCCTCCTTTCTTCGTATAAGGTTCTAACCTGCATAAATTATGTGAAAAAAGTTTAATAAGCAAAGGATAGAACTTGAGTTATCTTCATTTCGGTTTATAAACTGAGACACATTGTGGCATTTAAGAACAGAATACACCATTACAAAGATTTAATAGTTACTGGTATCATTCTTCCTTCCTTGGGCTGGAGATGTGTTTAATTTGTGGAAGAATGCAGATGAGAATCTATCAACTACTCCGATCATATTTATAGATAAGATTTCTGTCCAAAGAAAAGAATATATTAATAATCTGTAACCATGAAAAATATAATTTTATTAATTAATCACTGGATGCTATAAGCAATAAACATTAGCTAAGAGAAATTGAGTTCTCTAGAATATTCAAAAATTAGCCTAAAGCCAATATCCTTTAATGGAGAAAGCACATCAACAAAATTAAACTAACCTCTCAAGCAAGCAGCAACACTCAGTCCCATTTTGCATATGAGGATAAACAAGCAACCTTTCCTCAGGCATCAAACAGAAGCCATTCATGCATAACAGATTCCAATGCAATGCTAATCCAATCATCTCAACTTTGGTCTGAAACTGCATTTCTCAGGTGAAATTTGGATCTTTTAACCTTTCAACTGCCATCACTGTCCTATTTGGAGGACATTTTTATAAACTACTCTATATCCTCCCTGCCCCAGAATGTTTTTGGCACTAAGGTTGCAGTAGCAATTTGTAATTTATGAAGTGAGAACCTCTTCTCATGAACAATATCAAATTCATGATCTTGCAGCACTGCAAATTTCAGATTATTAAAGTTCTTGGTAAAACAGCAAAAAGTTCAGAAAGTACCATAGGATGTAAAGAGAAGTTGAGATTTGTACCAATGCACCTAACAAACAAGCAACATCACGGAAACAACAAAATTGCAGCTGATGCATACATTAACAGAAATCATCCATCGGCAATACCCACCGGCTTTTGGAGTTAAACATGTCTCTGCAGTTACAATCATCATCAATACCCATTTGTATTATTGAAGCTCAACATATCTAAACAGCGTGACAGGTTAGACGTACATTACCCTTTGATGGTTTAGAAACACCCAGGCAAATTTGCTCAGATGGAGAAGTGCAAAGAAAGTTGTTCCCAGTAAAACTAGATCAAAACGCACAGACTTTAAGGCCTATCAAAATGTCATCAGTTTATCATTAAATAAGTAAATGGCCATTGTAGCAGACTTAATCTTCCCTTTAGTTACTATCAAAATCTAAACATACCACTGCAAGTTACATTTTCATTTTGATTCATTAGTGAAGAATTCATAAACAAGAAATTCAGGAAATTATTGCATTAGATAAAGCACAATCCTTAAGTACACACCAATTGTTCACCATATGTTCTACTGCATCACACATCTTTGTAACTCCAATGAAATCCCAGCATGCCAACAATGAAGGATAGTGAATAGATGATAACAGGCTAACAATTAGTCAAAGAACAATAAATTTATGATCAAAATCTCTTTATACCAAATATCTCACCTATTTGCTTTTGCTAATATTTTGGGTGTTGGACCACCGAAATTATTGAAAGATAAATCCTAGCAGAGGATTTAAATGTATAAATCATAATTGTTATATGACACAATCTAAGAGAGAGCAAACACAGTTAAAATGAAACACATACATCAAGAAGGAAAGACTTGTGGGATTGGCTACAAGGGGAGGAATTGGACCAGATAAATTGTTCTTGTCAAGCCGCCTGAAAAAACTAGTCATGGAAAACGCCCAGAACATGAATAACCAGAGCTCCTCGACATTATTAACGTAAAAACTCAGACATATCAACGCTATGTGCATAATAACGTAAAGCCATACTCACAAGTAAGTTACATGAGTAAGAAACCCCAAAGAACTTGGAATTTCTCCAACAAGTTCGGTAACCGGAAAGGTCAAGCGTTTGAAGTCGAGAAAGCATCCCTATCTCAGCTAGGATAGAACCACTTAACTGATTATTATACAACAACCCTAAAGTAAAAAAGAGATTGAAAGCATTGACTGGTACTAATTCGCTATAAACTACAGTAAAAATTTACAATTTGTTTCAAAATGTCAACATACAGAAACCAATTAAAAATAAATTATTTAGAGCCAAACATTAACACAAAGAGTGTAATACTGACACTGTTCTTAGGAGAGTTAAGTTGCCAATACTGGGAGAAGAAAGAGTTCTAGATAAATCCATACGAGCCATTTCACTACAAAAAAAGCAAAGCAACAAAAAGTAAAAAAGAAAAGAAAATAACTTTATTGCAATAAAGTAGAAATAATTGGACATTGGAAACTTACAGCAGGGAAATGAGGAAACCCTCAGTAGAGCAACCAAGCAACCAGGTTCCAAAAGCATGGATCCACAGAATTTATATCCCAACCTCCCATTACATGTAGCTGATAAACGCAACACAAAAAAAATGAATAGAAAACAATTTAACAAAAGTCAAAACTACATAAACGACAATATTAAAAAACACAAAAAGAAAAGGCAGCACAATGACCTTCATATCATAGTTCACGCCTTTAGGAGAAAGAAGACTGTCAAAGGCAAAAACTTTGGAGTGCCCACAAAAGAAAACGATGAAAAGATCCGCAAATGCTGCCAACACCATTGACTTGGAACTCGGTAAAAAGCAACACAACAGAAAACGCACTAGACTCACTTTTTCCGCTTACTAGTGAAACCCAAACGAGCGGAGTCCCGAGTCGTAATCCACTGAGTAGTTTTTGGTTGCCTCGATGAGATAACTAAATTGATAACATTTTAAGATATCGTAAGACCAGGACCAGGACCAGGAGAGCAGCAGTGATATGAAAGCGGGAAAATAATCTCGACATTCGTAAAAACAGAGATTGTCGCCTTGCCCTTGTCCGATATCTGATTTTTTTTCCCAGGATGGTGTTGGTGCCGTTGATGTATCTTACTTCGGCCACACTTTCGGTGGCCACCCAAGCTTTAATGTATATAAATAAATATATATTTTGTCCAGTTTTAAAATTTTGAACCGTTTTATGTGTTAATTTTAATTAAAAGTAAAAATCATCATTTTACTAATTATATTAAAAAATTTTAACTTTATTTCATTTCATCTGTCTAAATATTTTTAATTTTAAAAAATACATATTTTCCCACTCTTACTTTTTTTCTGTCTCTAGCCACCATCGGTTGAGAATCTTTTCATCAAAGATCTACAGATATACATCCATGACTATTTCTCACCCAAGAAACACAGGCCAACAGTTCAAATCTCTTCCCCAACAAAGAGATTTGGACCAAAGCTCTAATCTCTTTGTCCACTCATGTTTCTTTAGGACATTGCATTAGAGGAGAAAGCACATCGAAGGGTTGCATAAGCATTGAAGAAAGACAAAAGACGACACTAACTCAATTGACGAAGGAAGAGATTACTTAATTTTTGAATAATCTAAGT
Organism: Mangifera indica; assembly: GCF_011075055.1. Classification (NCBI taxonomy): domain Eukaryota; kingdom Viridiplantae; phylum Streptophyta; class Magnoliopsida; order Sapindales; family Anacardiaceae; genus Mangifera; species Mangifera indica. The sequence goes on along the minus strand of NC_058148.1, from coordinate 14,228,669 downwards.
TGAAGGTAGGTTAAATGAAATTTTAAAAATTTGGGATGGCTAAAAAGATAAAAGATAAAACCCAAGATTTGAAAGATAAATTATAACTTTTAAAACTTATAAAAATAATATAATGAATGACATATTTTTTAAATAATATTATTAAAATAATAATTTTATTATTTATTTAAATTAAATTTTTTAATAAAAATTGATTTATAGATGAATATTTAGAATTATCAAATTTCATATATATATATTTATATTTATATTTATTTTTGGTTAAAATGTGATCGAGAAATAGCCCTTTCGCCTATTTTCAATCCACAATACATGTAGAATACAACTGTAGATGTTTCTGAAATTTGGACTTTGAACAAAGACGATGACAAGACACGAACAGAGAGAAGACAGCTCAATCCACCATTTTTTTCCTGCATAATCAGTTTCCACGTTATTAATGCTCTTTGAGCAGGAAATAGGTAAAAGCAATCCTGAGAGTGTTGAAACGAAGAAATGATGAAACTTGTAAAATAAAACGCAGCAAGTATAAAGCATATTGCAACAACATTACTTTACACAAATAGCAGGTGGGAAGTCAGTCATAATCACAAACCACAACAAAAACCAAATGACATCAAGAACCAAACCTGACCACAAACAACATTGCCAAACCCCTTTCTTCGCCGGGCTTTTCTTTCTCCTAGCTACAAATACATTTCTCCTCAGTTTAATTTTCTCCCTCTACTGGCAGCTGCTTTCTGATACCTTATCACCTTAGCCTATCTTTTACTATCAAACATGTACATAAATAAATGGGCACTTGGACAGAAGAAAGGGGGTGGAAGAAGAGAAAGCCTGGCCACCCAGCTGACAGAGATTGCCCGGTAGACCAAGAAATGATGCTGGTCAAGCCTCAATGCGTGGTAGTTAAAAACCTGGATATAATTCCCTTCATGTAACACACATGAACAAGTAGACATCACTTCCACATTACTGAACTGAATCTATGTCCCAGCTGGATGCAAGAAATTTAGACCTAATTGCCGTTTCACATGGTATGGTATCAGCTTATTAACAAGCTCAGGAGATGCCCCAGATAACTGTTATAGGAATAAAACAATTGCTAAGCCTTTAGCATGCGCTTTATCAGAAACTTTGCAGAAAATTGTTCATAATGTAATGAAAGAAACAAAACACTCTTCACAATCAAACCAAGAAATTTCTCATGCCTTCGTGTGTCATTATACTAACAGAGAGATGATGCTCAAAAACAAAATAAAGATATATATGTTAAAAAGGTTAGAAACATACTTCATGCTTAAAGTTGAATAGAGGAGGTAGAGGGCGTCCGTTTGGTAGGCGCACATTGGGTTCGCGCAGTTCGTCAAAGAAAGGATGTGCACATGCTTCTAGCTGCAATGACAAAGGCATATCTAATCAGAATAGATATTAAGCAGGAAATAGCTTAGTTAAAGAGAAAAATCATTTTGCAAAATACAACTTTCTGGACCAAGAATTGAACAATGAGCCCCCCTTGACCACTGAGCTATATTAAACTGATCCTCATCATATCCATATAGTGAAAATGTGATTCAACTCACCGCCGTGCATCTAAGACTCGGCGAATATTGAAGCAGTCGAGATGCCAGATCAATTGCCTCTGGAGGCATCCTTTTGTGGAAAACCTAAAATACAGGAAGAAATATGTAAATGGACACATTGAAACAAAAATGCAAATCACCGAAATTCAAATGATTCATGTATATATCAAAAGGACCAAAAAATGCAAACCTTGTGCCAGGGATGAGCTTTAATCTGTGGAAACCTAAAATCAGTATAATTTGGATTCATACAGCGAATTTCTTCTCGGGTGGGTGTACCAAGAACCTGTAGGACAAAATGTAGGGGTGTTGGATTATAATTACAAAATGCATTATTTCAAAACAAATAAGCAAAATGTACCTTGATAATCTCTACAAGCTGGTCCACAGCATTTTCTCCAGGAAACAGTGGCTACAAAAAGTTCAAAATTATTAAAAGTCCGCCAAACACAGCTTCACTAGAGAATTAAGAAGTGCTAGTTTCTCAAAGAACAAAATTCGAAAGCAGTATTGAAATTGCTAACCTGCCCCAAAAGAAGTTCTGCAAGCACACAACCAGCTGACCAGATGTCAATTGAGGTTGTATATTCTGTAGCACTAAATATGAGTTCTGGAGCTCGATAGAAACGTGAACATATGTATGAAATGTTAGTTTCACCATTGACCTGATCATAAATGGTTTGATGGTTAATGCATGAAACATAATACAAAAAACAAGCATCAAAATAACAGGATCGATCAATAAAATACTATATTCCTTAATATCACTTGCAAATGTACAAGGAAAAAAAAATTCATTTCCCTAACAGAGGCTGCCAATTTCTGAACTAACTATTATCAGCTATACCTATACAAGAATTTATTGCAGCTTAACCAAGCAGGGACTCCAAAAGTGGACCTTAAGATCAAATCAAATATGTCCTCATCAACTGTTAAAGATCACCATTACCATTGTCAGGATAATTGCACTTCCATAGAACATTAGATTCTTTCAATTGTGAGGAGAGAGAAATCAAAACAACATTAAATCAAAGTACACTAAGAGGCACCTGGCCAATACTGACATGACCCTCTTCTTTGAGTGGAAAGGAGAAATGTAATTAACTGATTATTTCACAGCCTCTACAGACAAGTGACTTGAGAATGATAAATAATGAAATTACGATGACCGACTAAAATGCAACAAAATTTCAAAAATGGCAAAAATGAGAACAAAGATACACGCTCAGCCAAATTAATGCAGGTGAAAACTTCTATGACTTTAACACATGAAGAGGCCAAGGAAGTTCTTATCCAACAAGAGAATAAAATAAATGCCTTTGTTCCCCACCATCCCTTAGGACAGTTTGACACTAATAATGCATTCAAAAAAGCTTATTGCAAAATTATTCTATGGGAGTTACTTTTTCTCAAGATGATAACATTACATAATATTTATACCCTGGAACAAATTCTGAACTTAAAGTGCCATGCGAATGAAATCAATCACATCAGTTATGGCCTAATTAAATTGTAGAAAGGAGGGATCAGCATACCAACTGTTTTGCACTTCCAAAGTCGCAAATCTTAACCTGGTGTGTAAGAGGATCAACCTGTTGACACAACGTTACCTTCAGTAAAAAAGCAAAAACAAACAAACTTCCTTCAGCAACTTCATGGTAGGAGAAGCATACCAAAAGGTTTTGAGGCTTCAAATCCCTATGGCAAACTCCAGGAACAGTATGAATATATGCCAGTCCTCTGAAAATCTGAAAGATATCCCTAATTGTCATAAGATGTACATATGGTAACAAATCAACCTCATCAGAGAGCACGTTATATACCTGATACATGTAAAGCTTTACATAGATGAGAGGCATTCTCTGATTGGCACTGCTGTAATGCTTCAATACTCTATACATGCTCTCAGGTACATATTCCATTACCAAGTTGAGGAAAAGTTCATTCCTACTGGTCGTTGAAAAGAAGCAGTGTTTCAAAGAAATCACATTCGGATGATCCATCACTCGCATTAATTGTAGTTCACGATTCTTATATCTTCTGTCCTGCAAAACCTTCTTTATCGCAACAGTCTCCCCAGTTTCCAAGCATTTTGCCTGTGAAGAATCAAATACAGTTAGAACAAGAAACGAGACTCATAAAAAGTCTTCCATTTCTTAAAAACACCACGTTTTCTTACCTGGAAAACAATCCCAAATGACCCGGTTCCCACAACACGCTCTGCCATGTAGCTGATTGTCTGAACAAGCGTCAAACCATTAACATAAACTTCAACTTCAATTGAAAAATAAAAGTAAAATTCAGTTTGGAGGCAGGTTACTAAGCCGAATCTGGTTAAGAATATATAAATTTTCAACTCATTAGATAACTGAAAATAGACAAATTAAGCCCAAAAAAACCACATAAAGGGATAAAACTTAACCTGTTTGGGCTCTCCATTTTTTCCTCCAATGGTGGTAGATATGATATGACCCGTGACCGGATCATTAGAATCCACAACAGAAGCAGACATTTCCTGCAAAACATTTTCATCCACATCAAATTCTGCTGGATTATAAAATCTACTAAATAAAATAAATAAACTGCATAAACATGAAAGATGAGTATGATATAGTAGATTCACGTTTTAAAAAAAAACACTTGATGCATATAAAACTTTCAACCCATCGCAAAATCAGAGATCAGGATACATAATTAAGTATCATAATTCAGCTCAAAAAGGGAAAAGAAAATTGGCCGCAACCATACAGACAGCAACAGATCTAAGATCCAAACAATCTCAATACAAGAAACAAAAAAGGAATCATTTTTCAAACTCCCAAAGCTAATCGGTATCTTAAAAACTAGAGATGTCAACCAAAGTTTCACATAAATTTCACTAGAAAGTTCCACTCATTTCAGCTTGAAAACATATAAATAAAAAAATATAAGAAAAGACAACCCATTTAAAACTTGAAACAAATTTAGAAACAAAAAAACATCTTTTTATCAGGTTTGGTCAATGCGGGGAATCAGATAAAAAATTGAAGAAGAAATGAGACACCTTGTCGTCAGCCATGGAAAGAAAATGAGATTGAGATGAGAAATAGAGAGAGAGGGGGTGATAAATTCAACCGTT